>NW_009633046.1:0-26473 GCF_000690535.1 Cariama cristata | reverse complement strand
TAAGGGCGGTTTAGCATCAGCTGTCACCTGCTGTTATGTTGTGGGATGTAGTTTTGATCCTTTAAATCTGTAAATTATTAATGTTAAAACACGGTAGGTGACAAGAAGCATTACATAGTTTAGTGAATATGGGCTGCGCAGCTATGTAAAAGTGCTTGGAGTGGTGAGGTGGTTACCAGCGTTTCACTATGTCACCTGCTAAAGTTCTCGGTCATTAATGAGCAGCACGGACAATGTGTGCTGTAACCAGAGAGCGTTACTTAGGTATATAGGTGTTGAGACAATGTGTGTTAGATATACCACGCTTCTTAAGCCCGAGTGTTTTCTATTTAAAGTGCTTCCTATAGCTCTGATCCTGTAAACACTTCACTTGAAGCATGCAGCTGAAGTCATTGAGATTTGAGTCGTTACTAAAGTTAAGCATGTTTGACTCACAAGCGTGATGTGAGTTTTTGCAAGATTGGTGCCTTTGTGTTTATGTGGCTGCTCTTTTTTTTTAAATTTGAGGGGTCCAATGTGCACCATTCAAATGCCATGTTTGTAATTTAAATTGTCGTCATTCACAGGGTCTTACTCAAGTAGAATAGCTCATTTCATTTATCTCTGGCTGATTATATCTATTACTTTTTAAAAAGATTTTTTTAAATTTTGAATTGTCATCTTGGTTAGTATTTTTCACCTATGAAAATACAGCTTAGTTTAAGCGTATTGTTAATTCACTGGATGGTGCATATCTGTGTGCATTCACAGTGCCTCTTGTTATTTTGGTGTTAGTTGTGGCTGTAGCAATGGTCTGAAGATTGTCTAGAATGTGAGCATTCTGGAGAAAAATGTATCAGCAGAAACGAGTTGGTTGGCTTGAATTCATCTTGGAAAGGTTTAGAAGGGGTTTTGTATTACGTGACTTCTAGTGCTTGTGAGAACTATTAACTTCTCAGCAGTGCGACTGCTACGCGTAACTTCTGTTCCACAGAGCAGCACGGGTGGGAGAGATGGAAAGCTTCCCACGCTATTCCTTTCCTCTTCTCTTCTGTTTTCTGACTGCGGGGCAGCCCACAGGAGTGAGAGGCAGTTTATTCTTTGGTGCCTGTTAAATCCCTGAGGATTCTAATTAGTGCTGACAGTTTCAGTGACATGGATACCTCCCCCCGTGAAGCAGGCTAGGTCAGCAACTCATTTCGGTCAGGTCCTGAGGAACAGTTCTCAGATCCTTCTCTCGTTCTCCCTTGGTTTTTGTCATGCCTGTCGCTGTAGCATATTGGTGTCAGTCACTTGTACTGGCTTTGTGCTGTGTTTCAGCTTGAGCTTTGGCCTCTAACCAAGAGGTTGATAGACCGATTTCCAAAACACAAATGCTTTCTGTGTCCAATCTTCGCTACTCAATCTTGAGCAAGGCTACGTGCCGAAGGGGATATCATTACTCAGAGGCAGTGATAAAATCTGTCGGGTCAGTCTGAGTATGATTCTGGGATGTTCACCCACTCTGTCATGTAGCTCAAGTTTCGGCCCTTTCTTGGTGTCACGACTCCCTCTGTCAGGATCAAGAAGATGCTGTTAGAAAAGTGGTAGCTAACCTTGCCCCCGGTTACCGCTAGTCTCACCTTCCTGATTGTTTTTGCCCTTATCTAGTCCGAATATAGAAGTCTGAGATTGCCTGGAACAAAGCTTGTCACTCTTGTCATGCCAGAGATTTCGTTTCCAAAGCAATACTTGCTAATGCAGTTAAAAAAAAAAAAAGGCAACTTTTTGTCATGGATTTTTTTCACCATCTTGTAGTTTTACTAAATACTTTGGAGTGTTTTCCACTAGACTGATGTATTACTGCTAGGAGTATGAAATGGTAAGAGAATAATCTCTTAAGAAATACGTGGAACTAGATTCTGATTCTCAGAGAACTAGTAGATGGCAATTAATTATGGACAGTACAAACATCGTACTTTAGATGCTAGTGATTTTAAGTTCCTTTGTTTAAAGGTACCTAAGTTAAAAAATACATCTTTATTATTTTTTTCATCAGATAAAGGTTAGTAACGACTTGATGCCTTTAAAACTTTTAAGTTGCAGAATATTATGTTCTTATTTTATGGGAGTTAAAATACATAAGTATTTGAAACAGATTTAGAAAGTTGTGCCTCTCTCCTTACTCACAATCGAGACTTCAGTATTGGGAGGAAAGATAACTGAAAGGATGGGACAGGAGAGTGAGATGGATGGCTAGCAGAACTAGATGTTTTAATTCGTCTGAAATAAGGATGATATAGAAGATTGCAAAGGCTCCAGGAAAAACCCAGTATTTAGAGACGTGAGCTCTCAGGATGAATTAAAGCTTTTGGAGATGGTTACACTGAATTCTGTTGTGAATAAAAGTGTAAGTTCAGGTTCTTTCTCCAGTTGGTTTGCTTTTTTTTTAACATTTATGCTGGCTTATTTTGCATTGTACATAACGGTAAATATTCCAGCAGCTACAGTTTTCTAGTATTAGAGCTTATGATATCAGATGTTAATTTATGGTATAAAGTTGTATTAATGGTATAAAGTTGTATTAATTCCTTTAATATATTTTTAATTTTCTACTCCCGTAATTCTTGCTCCCTGGTAGCTGAGAATTGAAAATTAACCGATAGTAAATTCTGGCATTAGTCTCTTCTTCAACCCAGGCAATGATGTCAAGGATAAGGCAAGATTTTTAGATGCTTTAGCATATAAAGTCTACCCTTTTTTGTCCTTTATCTTTTCAATGTAGTTTATTATGGTTCATTTGTAATGTGCACTTCATTACCTAAAGTAGTCAAGAATGCTTAAAAGCACTGTGGCAGTGGTTCTAATACATCTCTAGGTAGAAAAACTGATTTAAAAAAAATTTTTTTTTTTCTTTTTTTTGGCTGATGGGCCATTCTCAAAACAGTAGCAAGCAGACTGGTATATGATAATAAGACAACATTCAGCAGTGTTTCTTCCTAGTTTATGTGACAGCCCTCACCCTTTACTTCATAAATGGAACTGTGTAGGAGAGATCCTCTTCCTGAATTATTTTTTATTCAGAGGAGCACAAAGGAGGTGTAACAGTCTGCATGTTTTTGTTTTTGTTGTGTTTTGTTTTTTTCTCTTCAGCTAAAATAGAATTTTAAATACTTTTCTGTTTGCTTCCTCTCAATTCTGTCCTGGATAATCAACATGGCAGTGTTTCCAGGGCTGATGTTCCATTGAAGTAAATGCTGTTCCAGATGCAACCAGACCTTTGGCATCTCAATATCCAGATAATCTTCCACATGTTCATAGAAGAAGAAGGGTTTTCTCACTCTGAGTTGCAGCTTGTTGAAAGTATGAGCTAACTGAGCTCACCCCACTTGCAATAGGAAGTAACTACCAATGTAACAGGTTCACTCCTCACTTACGTGGAGTATTTCTTCATGGAACCGTATGGTGTGACCATAGGGTTGGTACGTTTTCTTGTGTCGGGGTAGCTTTGAGGGGCATTTCCAGTCTGAACAACTCTTCAGCATACAGGGTTGGGTTTTTTGGCAAAGCTGCAGTTGAGCTCTAAGATTCATTGTAGCAATGTGGACAAATCACTGTTATCACTGCTGTCATTACCAGTGTGGCTACCTGCTGTAGTTACTTTTTGATGGACATATTTCGGTTATAAATTTAGGTTTTTTGTTTTGTTTTCAATGTAGATGCAAAAAAAAATAATCTGTAATTTGTTTGGCATTCTTTGAAAGAATAAATAATTATCTCGTGTATTTTAGTGCTACAGTAAAATTAACTGCAATCGGTAGAGGAAGTGGTATGTTACTAGTTCTGTTTATTCACTGTGTATCTTTTTATGGCTATTTGATAGTTTGTAGACTTGGTTTTAACATAGTGTATATGTTTTCTGGAAGCAGTAGTCACTGGAAAAGTAGCAACGGAAAAATCTGGACCTATAGTGCCAAGTGCCTTTTTTTACGGTGTGGGTTCTGCTGTACTTGGGGAGGAACAATAATTCCAGGCTCTTGACAAGAGAGGAGATGCTGTCTTGTTTTATATTTCAACTTCAGTTGAGTTCCTCACATGATTTCTTAGAAGAAAGATTTAGAAACAAGCAGAAGTCAGTTTTAAGAAATAAAGAAGAGATCACAGATCAGTCAAGCCTGACAGTTCTCATAGATTGGTAGATTGTTACCTGTCAGACTAGGGCTGACCTGTCGAACGTGATTGTCAGGTCTGGGAGTGTAATAAGGGGTCCTGCAGCTCCCTGCTCCCTCGGTTTGGCTGCCCGTGTTCAAGGCCAGCTCTGACACCAGGCAGCTGGCTAACCTTGGATCAGACAGTTAGTTGTCAGAAGCCTTGTCGGTGGCCTCTGCCCCAGGTCTCAGGAGCCGCGCTTAAGCTCAGGTCCTTTCCTGAGCTCCCCCATGGGTTTGCTCTATCTGGCTGTGCATCTGGCTGACCCTGACGGTGCCTTGCTGACTTGGCTTCTCGCTTCACCCAAGCCCCACCTCATCACTGTGTATTTGTCTGGTGACTGCTGGACTCTTAGATGAAAGAGGTTTATATCTCGGGACCTGCTCTGCTCTTCTTGCTCAGTGACAGTGAGGTCCCTGCCTGCCTTGCTGCAGCAGCGTGTGTGTGCGTTTGTATAAAATATTCTCTGTACCCTGACTATCCTGAGAGCTTAAATTGCTCTGCCTGGACATTGGACAGAAAATTTGATCCTGAGAGTGGAAACCACTTATTGGAAATTGAAATATGACCCAACAATATTTATATTTTTTTATAATTCACAAATATTTTGGCCAAAAGAAAAAAAACCCCACAAACTCCACAACCCCAAAACTAACAGAAACACCAGGAAAACCTCATACATTAGTTTGAGCCACAAGATGCTAAACAAAATTCCAAAATCTCAGGGCTTAACTTCATGAGCATGTTTTTTGGCGCATGGTCTTTGATGAGGAAATTCCTGTAGTGACCCCACTGATCACTCAGCCCTAGGCTATATTTTTTAGTTAACCATCGCTCCTTCCAGATAAGGTTATGCTCATGTTTTCCGTAGCGTTTCAGGTTTTATCCCATTTAATTTATTGGGAATTAATTTCTTTATCCTTCACAAAAGCATAATACTATTTTAAATTTATACCCAGTGAACAGAAGGTAAAATTTCTTAGACTGTCATACAAATTAATATTTTAACATAGAGCTAACATTTAATTTGAGAAGGAGCCATTATTATTCCATTAATGCTTGAGGCAAGTGCATAAAAGATCCGGTCTCTAATCCTCTGTCATCTCAAGCTCCTTTGACCTTACTCGATCTGTGGGCATTAGCTTTGTAATCCCCTGTCGTTCATTTTTTCTCGTCAGAGGATTTACTAAGGGTGATGTTTGATGTGCCTTCCAAATAGTTAACACCAGTCACTTATATTTTAAGTATATTTGTCCTGTTTAAATTGACATATAGAGTGGAGATACCAATTGTAGTGATATGTGTGTTTTAAACCTTGAAGGTTTTCATGCTTGGAAGCCAAGGATCATCTGTTTCAATTTTATCTGAGGCCTTAGTCGCTTACTAGCTGTATTGATTCTGTGGAGATCATCTGCAAGAATTAAGTAGCTTCTGGGTGATGTTTTGTCTTTTACAATTCTTGTTACCTCTTTCATGAATTACAACCATGTTAACAGTTGCATGTCAAGCTGAGCTTGTTGAAATCATCATCTATTATCCAGTGGGTGTGTTTTGTTAAACTGCTATGGGCTTCGTGCTTTTAAGTCGAAAGAAAACATACATTCTGTGTGCATTTGGGACAACTAGGGGTGTTTAGAGGTTTGGAATGTTACTTATTTGTGGTAGAAAGGAATATCTGGGGAAGCTTTGGAGCACCGTGTTGATGTTTATTCAGTCTGAATGTTTTGATACTATATGCTTTCTACTCCAAGATCAAAAATATCTTTGTGAGACTACTGGGACTTGGAACACCAAAGATGTTTAGATCTTCTGGCTGTTTATCATCTCAAACATTCAGTTTCTGCAAAAGAAAGAAGTGCCTTTTTTTTTTTTTTTTTTTTAACATCTTTGTTAATCTGATGGAAGTAGTAAATTATAGAACATATGGATAGGATCTTCCTCAAAGCTGGTTTATAACATCTCCAATTGGACGTTGATCTCTGACTGACGTGGCAATTATGTTACACTCTATTTGATTATGAAATAGTTTTATTTCAATTTTTCCTAACCTTTCTTCAGTTAGTCTCAGAAGTGTAGTGTCCAAATTTGTAGGTAGAATATCTTTAAACCTTCTTGGTATGTTTGAGTTTAGGTTTTAGAATAAAAGAGAGACTAAGACTTGGCCCACAGTAAATTTTCCTTTGACTTCAATGTATTTTGGTGTCAATTCATTATTTTGAAGACAGTTTCCTTTTGATTCACTTAATAATATACAGTGTTTCAGACATAAACTCCACTTTTTTTTTTTTTCCCTTTATGAAGAGGTCATAATTTCTTAAATAGGAAATTTGATTGCTTTAGATGATTAATCTTCTGCATATAAAATTTTTTCACTTCTTTAAATGGGAACTGCATATAAAAGTCAGCGTTAAGGAAGTGCCGGCTTTGGGATAAAGACAGTTGGGAGCGATAGAGCAGAAGAGTGTTGAAATAGATAAGGAAGGCTTTGTGTATATGACAGCGTATTCCTCAGCACAGTTTGGAATGGAAACGGAGGTTTGTCAGTCTTTCTTCCCTGCTGCAAAAAAATGTTTGTGAAGTCTGACAGCCCAATGTCCTCGCTCCCTGTAATAACAGTGCACTCGGCAGATAGCAGTTTATTGCTTTTTCTTAGCCTAATGGCAAGAGTTCTGTGTGGTACGAGTAAGCTTCCGTTTGCTGATGATGCATATAAATGTTGATACATGCCATGCCACGGTCAGGCTTCTCTTTTTCATTTTCTTTTCCTGGAAAATTAAAATTAATAAAGATTTCCTGTCTTTCATGTGTTTAGGTTTTCAGTCCAGATAACGTTAGTTCTAAAGACGTTCTATGCGTAATGATACAAAGTAGTACAGCAGGCTGTGTTGGTGAGGGTACTGATTGTGGTGGCTTTTCTTTTCCTTTTACTTGCACACGATGGGCCGCAGAGAAACAAACCAGATTTTCCCCAAGAAATTCTAAGGACAATTTCAAGAGAACTTCCCATCTTACAATGTTATGGTGGCTGCTACCTCTTTAGCTAAGTTCTCTCCTTATGATAATGCTTTTTGGCAATCAGCAATCATTTATTAAGACACATGTTTTGTTATGATTATTAATTTGTAGTCATTATTTCACATCTGGGCACGCTTGGTTTTGCTGTCTGCCACTCCCAGCAGATGGATACTACACCAGGAAGTCCCTGATAACATGATTATCACTTCACTCTCTTTTAATTGGTAATTTATATTAAGATCCACTCTGCCACGATCATTTAGCTCCTCTGATGCTTTCTTTACTTTTGTACTTTTGTTTCTTGGTTTGCTTTAACTTTTATTTTGAAAGCCATATGAGGGTAAGGAACAGAGATGTGACAGACTGTCATTATTCTATCTGCAAAAAAGATAAGGCATATTAGGAGGGAATGTTGGCTGTCCACAGCTTGAGCCCATCAAAGTTATCTCTTTAGAAGGTTTATGTTTTATGAATGAGCAAACTACTGTACTTAAAAGTAGCCCATCATGTACTTTGTGAAATTTCAGAAATGACAGTAGAGAAATGTTTGTGCATAATTGTCTTATTTTTTGAAGGGCATACAGTAGGACTGCGTACAATAACCAGTTGTTTTTATCTCATCTTATGGTATGAAAATGGCCAAAAGAGATTTCTGCTGACTGCAGCTAGAGGCTTAGGACATCAAGATTTTTTTCTGAAAATGTATCTTCCCAAACTTGAAGTCAGTAGATATTTTACATGAAGACACATTATAGTGTGAGGTGTTAAAAGAGTTTAGTCTGATATTTACAAAGCCTCCTCAAAACAACACTGACTTCTCAACCAAACCCAAAATATTTTACTTGCAGAAACCCAAATAAATAACAAAACCCTGAGTTTTCAATAAACATTTGTCTATTTAAGGTAAAAGTCTTAGAAGTTGGAGCAACTTAAAAAAACAAAAAGAAAAATACTAACTTGAATACTTAATTTGCTGATAGATGTAGACCGGTATTAAGAGCGATATTGACCTGAAGGCTTGCAAGACTTTTAACACTCTCATAATCTCCTCTTAAAAGTAAATTGAAATGACCTAAAAACGCCAGGAACAACCTAGCTTCTCACCCATTATTGTTTAATCATTGTAATATAATACCTCTTCCCTCAGTACATTCAAGGAATGTATAGTATTTGTCCACAATTGTAGAGACGTGTTAAGTCAAGTACATGTTCATATATTGTCAGATTTTTAAAATCAGAATGTCTGGCATTGTCAGTTTTATCAATTACACTGATGCAGAGAAGCCTACATTTTTAACGAATACAAGGATTTTATTTTCAAGTCTTGTCCTATAGAAATCTCCATTGGATTTTTGAGAGAAAAGACAACCATATAATCCTAATGTAATCAGAAGTCTGAGAATACGTTGGATTTCACAGTTTGACAGCATCTTCTATAATTTGACATAGTGAAAAGAGATGGGTTTAGAGGCAACTGCAGCCTACAGTATTTGAAATTGCAATTGAACTATTTCAGCATGCATGATTTTCAAGGCTTGTTTTAACCAGTGTAACATTCAAAAGTTATTGTTAACAGAATGATTAAGTATTAAAGCCTTCTCCTCCTTGCCACCCTTGGTGTAACAGTATAGGTAGGATGGGGAATATTTTTTTCCCAGTTGCTGTATGAAATGACATGATTTATTAGTTTGCAGTGTCTGTGTCCAATCCAATGAATCTTTATAACCCAAATTCGATACCAGGTTGGAGGAGCTAGTTCATGTTACTTTATGTTGAAACTCAATAGTGAACACCACAAAAGAGTTTTTTCAGATAAACCTGGATTTGGTAAAGCCAGAAAGGACTAGTGAAAAACCTAAAGAAGAAAGGAACCATTATCTGATCAAGATACTTGGTCACTTCTTGTAATTTTCAATATGTTCTTCAATTATTTTTTTTTTTTGGTGACGTATTGCTGCTTTTAAAGAGCATTTTGCTATGGTTAAACTTCTTAGCAAGTCACTTCATATTTTGCCTTTTTTGTTGTTTGTTTTTTTTTTTTTTTGTTTGTTTGGGTTTTTTTTGTTTTTTGAAGGATGAAATTTGTGAGTCATGGCATGTCATATGTTTCCTGTGAGCAGAAACTTGGGCCAGCTAGTGTACTACATTGCCTGATGTAGTTGGAATTCAGAGTAAGGCAGTATAATAAATTCTTCTGTTTGTCAGTTTTCAAGCACAGGTAGGCATGAAAAATAAGCAATTATAGATAGATACCTGTGATGAGGTTTCAACAGTGGATTATGAACATTGATTGTCATGATAATGAATGAATTTCAGTGCTGCAGCTTTTGTCAGTAATATGAAGTTAAAAGGAAGTAATTCCAACTGGAGGGAATATCAGAGAAAAAGCAGACTTCAGGATGAGCTGCCCTAAGAAGGATTTTTGATGATACACGAATTGACTCTAATAGGGAATTAAGCAGCTAAAGTAAGAAAAACCTCTGGACTAGAGTTTATTATTTTAGTTTTAATTTTTTATATAAATTGAAAAGAAGGCTGTAGAGAGGGCTTAGTTTTGATACTGCAGAGGGCAAAAAAGTGGTGTTTGCAGATATGTGGGAAAAGCAATCTGCTTATGGAACCTGTTTTCATTAGTTCCTGTAGTGAAGAAAAGTAAGAAAAAGAGGAAAAAATACTTCCCGATCAAGTAAAAAGATGATTTACCCTTTTGAATATGAAGTATTATTTTCTGTATGACTTTTAATATAAGATGTTCCAGTGTTATGTTCCTGTCATGTTTATGTGCAGCAAGAGCCGTTTTGAGTTTTATCTCTTGTTGCTCAGGATCTGTGAGAAAGATTTTTCTGTTATCTGAAGCTAGGGAAGAAAATCTGTCAAGTGCAAAATCTGCACAGGTGCCAATAATGTAATCTGCAGAACTATTCTTTTAGTAGGATTTCTTTGAATGGATGACATTGTGTAATATATCTATGGCGTGCCTGGCTTGAAAGTCAAGTATCTAGTGTTTAATACTGAGATAATTCTTATTGGTAGTGTGTTACAAAACAGTTTGAAAATTCTTTTAGGAATCTGACACAGGCTTAACTATCCCTGACTTAAGATATCAGTAGTGGGTTGACTTGCACTGCTGAATGTAGTTGCAGGTATCTCCACTTGTTGCCAGGGCCTTTTATTCAGAACAGATAATTTAAGCAGGACCTGTCTGTGTGTTTGTAGGACTTAACCCAAATCCGCAGAGGATTACCAGTTTTAAGCTGTTTCTGCTAAGATTTGTGTGGAATTGTAACATATTATTTCTCCCATAATGTAGCAATATTACTACACATGTACTACTTGTATACTACTAATAAACTATTGTTAATCATAATATACGAATGCAGATATATAGTAATGTACGACTAGTATTAACGAACTGATGTACATGTATAAATAATATATCTGCAAGATACATATGGGGGGGTGTTTTGATGGAAGGAGCCATTGCAACACCTGAAATATTGAGAGATGTACATTTCTAAAATTTCCTTCCTTCCACTGTCTTGAAGGGTAAATAATTTTCATAAATAGGGGAGCAAATTAATTTTATATACCTTATTAAAAATTAGTTAAAGGTCTGGTTTAAGCTCCATTCTGTAGAAAAACACAACTATTCTGTAGGCAAGCAGCTATGTCAGTTAAAAAATACGAGACTGCATTTTGTAATGTATATATCATGATAATTACAGCAAATTAAAAACTTTTAAATATTTACTGTGCTCATTAGAATGTTGAGTTATGCTCTAAAAAATCGTGTTCACCAACATATACTTTGAAATTCTTAATGCGTTGTCCTGCTAGACATACACATATTACACATTATTGTCCATGTCAGTCTCTTCATCACACTCGTTGTCCTCTGGCAAGTCCTTGTCCGATCATGCTTCATTGGACACCCTGATGTTGTTTCTACAAGTTGTCAGGTCACATTTGTAGGGCTCTGTGCAGAGAAGTACGGTCCTGTTCGGTGTTTCTGTTACAGTTTTTGCTTTGATATATGGTACGCAGTCAAGGGAAAACTTACTTGCAGTCATTTTCCTCCAGACTGCCTTTATCTGAAAGCAAAATCATGATGATTTATTGAGTATTTTTGCTTATGAATCAGATTGTCTGTGGTTGATGGAAGAAGATAACATACCAGTAAGATCTGTAAGGTCATATGCAGTGGAAACATGTACTGGTCAAGAGAGGTACTTAGGCTGATCTCTTTGATTATGTGCATTGTTTTGCTGACTATCCTAACAAAATTCTTAAGAGTGTTCCGATGTTTCAGAGGTAACCAACATATTGCTGAAAGCTTTGATCTTGCCAAGATATGAAATGACATTAAGGTCTCTGACTATTAAAGCACAAATACCTGGAGGAACATGCCCAAGTCCTTTTAGTTTTTCATTAATAAAGTTTGCTAGAGCATGTGAAGATTAATCTCAGGCCTGATGCAGTTTTCAACAGTTTCCTTACAAGAGGTATTTCTCAGTTATAATTATGTACTGAGTTCCAGCATATTAACATTCAGTGTACTGACCGAATCATCAGTCAGTGACAAGAGTGGAATTTGTATCCAGGTTTATTACTAACTGTTCCATAAAAATCAGTTATTCTTCGATTGTGACTTATTTTTTGATACAGGAATACATGCACATGCAGAACTTGAGCAGAACTTGAAATGGAATGTGTTCACAGGTTGATTAGGATATTGATTTCCAGACTCCAGAGAAACAAATATCAGTGACCTTTCTACTCCTGGCAGGCTTGCCAAGGTGGCATTCAAATCCTCAATAGATCTTGCTATTATAGAGGCAGATTTTCAAAGGTTCTTAACCCAGCTTCTGATTTAGTGCTTGCTATTTTAAGCTTGCAGTATGCCCAGGCAAACTAAGCTGATGGTGGGTGTTTACAAACTTGTGACGGCTTCCACAAGACCCGTTCTTTTGAGAAGAGATAGGCAATTTTGACCCTAACTTCGCCCTTTTGCACTTATTCTTTTTGGAAAAACTTTAAATTAAAATCTTGGGGAGCGTTCAAGCAGATGCTGATCTCATTTGGCACTTACCGTTTCGAACTTACCCTGTTGTGGGTCACCATGGTGTATTTCAGCCTCAGATCAACATCCAGCAAGTTCCCTCCTCTGCAGTTTCTTCAGGTGTCTTGGACTGGCTGCCCTGGGACTTCTGGAATGCACATTCTGACATGAAACACGTCTTTTTGAAACACATCTGGTGCTATTTAGTATGGTAGTGGGAAATAAAATTCATGCCTTTGCTTTCTACATCATGATTTTTGGATGTTATTTTGATGCTCCTTCTGGCTTTTGTGCTATCCAGAGGAGAAAGCAGGCAGCTGCTTTCACAGAGTCTGTCTAAATGTTGAAGGGAATTATAGCTGGGTGACTGCAAGGACAGTGCAATAGCAGTGTGGGCTTACAGTACTCTTACCTCAGTGTCAGTCTTTTTTTGCAATGAGGCAGTTTGAGTTTATCTTTGGAAACTTTGACTTCATATGCAAGGCATGTTTAAGGTTCTTTTCCAGGAAACTGATTGTTTCTGTGATTTACTGTTTGATAAATTAGAAGTTTGTTTTTGTTGTAGCCTCCGTTTTTTCATATGTGCTATCTTAAACTAATATTATATTCCCTGGAACATTAGATTCTGAGTACAGTATGTAAGTACAAAGAAATTCATTTGGATTTAACAAGTTACTGTCAATACACTTTCTATTGCTCTTTAGAGGAAAAAAACCCACCCGATGTACTCACAGTTACAGTTCTAAAATTCAGATGAATTAATACAATTTTACAAGTTTAACTAAGAAGAATGTTTGTAATTATCTTGGGTGAATGCTGATTTTTCTATTAAGAGAATTTTCTGGATAAGAACAGAAAGTACTCAAAGGTCATGATGGATTAAGTCTCAGGCATCTAAACTAAGAAACTTACATTTGACTTTGTTAATCACAGCAGCAAGGAGTTTTTTTACGACAATCCACTTACTGGTTGTTTATAGATGGCAGATTATGATATGGTGTACTAAGTATGCCACTTGCCATCAGACCGAGGATATTTTCTCATTCTTTCTTCATTTAACAGGAGTGCTTAACTCCATTCCTGGAGATTTCAGAGCAGTTTCTTCAGTCTCACATTGTTCCTTTCTGCCACATTTTCAGCAATACCTGCCTGATATTTGTTATTTGTTTAGGAGCTCTGCAGTCTTCACTGGTTCATTTAATAATGGCAGAGGTATAACAAATACTTTTTCCTCAATTTTTAAGGATCTTCTGTTGTCAGTTTTTGGAGAATTGAATAGTTCCGTTCTGTGGTGGTTTGGTTTATTTGTTTATTTTTAGTAGCATTTAATCTTTAATAGAAGTGAAAACTGTATTAGGATTTCAGTGAACTTTCTAATTGGGAAAATCAGTAGTAAGGGTAGATTGGTTAGAATTTTTTGGCAACAAATATTCAATTTTCAAAATTTAGAGTTGCTGTAATCATTGCATAAACAAAATATTTGATACTTTTTTCCTTCAGCAAAAAAACTTCAGAAAAATTGTATTTAAATTTTGAAAATTTAAGAATGTGTGATCTTTCCTAAAAAGACATATTAGTAGAATATAATATGAGCGTCCCCGATCTCGCAGTTAAGCAGCACTTGTACTGGTTATTTTGTCCCCACATTGTGTCTGGATGCTGTTGATTGCAGAAGAACTTTAAAAACCAAGTTTTTCTGGATTACATGCCAACAATATTGCAGACAGTACACACTCAGGAATTGATACATGTTTCTATTACTCTGAGTGCCATTAAGTAGCTGTCTAAGTATTTCTTCATTTTTCTGTGACCATTAGGAAAGGATTGGTACTTGGTGCACTTGTCAATTGCTGTGACAGATGTAAATGACAACGTACCTGAGTGGGCCATGGAGCCCTTCCCGTTCTCGGCTGTGGTTTCCCCTGAAGCTGCAGGAGGTACTGAAGTATACAAGCTGCTTGCTGTGGATGCAGATGAAGGGATCCATGGAGCTGTAGAATATTTTCTCTTGGAAGGTAAATTTTAACCCTCTCATTCCCTGTGTATTAGGCTTCACTGTTGTGACTTTTTTGTCTTTTAATCCTCAGTTTCATTAGTGAAAGATCTTCCTTTCCTCCTGAAAAAGATTCATAAGCCTTCAGCTCTGTGTGTGAGAAAAATCAACTTTTATTGAGGGTATGGACAGATTTGCCAGATTTGAAGTGTGCTGTCCTGGTGAAGTTGAGTTCCTGTCCAGATTGTTCCCCCGAGGATGTTGGGGACTGGAGCAGTCAGTACTCCTCAGGGCTTTGGCAAGGGGGTGGCAATGGCAGCAGTAGTCAGCACCTCTCTGCTGGACTGCCTTTTTATGAGATAGGGCAGTAGGTGGAGCACAGTTTCTTGAGTGGAGAGGGTTTGTGGTCCTTCTCCCTTGTGGGAGTTGTGCTTCTGGTTCGTTTCTAATAAATTTTCCAGGGTCTGTGTTGTGCCTTAGCTTTGAAAAGCTAGTACAGACTCATTAAGAATTTTCTTTGTGGGGCTCTTAAAAGAAACTTCAGTAATAGTTCAAAACTGTCGAAGCAGAAGGGGAGTAGCAATACCGCTCCAACTGTGAAATTTTTTCCTCTTGGCCAGGACTCTGGCAGGGTATCTTCTGGTAAGGGATATTTGGGGTCAAACAACAGCAAAGTATTGGAGGATAAAGAAAAGTGATAATTGTCCAGAGAAGGAAAATGCAACTTAGAAATGTAATAATGAATGTAATTACTGATTTCTAAGTTCTAAACAAACTTTTGAATTTTTGTGTGCATGCCGATTCTAGGCCAAAACTAACTTGGAAATTGATACCATATTCTCTGCTTAATTTTAATCAAGTAAAAACATTATTGCTGACAACAGTTTGTGGATCTGTTCTTTTTAGGTGGTGAAGATAGATTTGAAGTTGAGAAGGACACTGGCTGGATTAAAACAACAGGTTTGCCATTGGTGAGGGACAAGGAGTATTTACTGACTGTACTAGCGGCAGATAAACTTGGAAGCAGAGGGTCTCCAGCCTCTGTTTCTGTAATTGCTGGATTTCGACCACCACAGTTCACCAACATATCATACTTTGTTTATGTTCCTGAAAGTATGCCACAAGGAAAATCGTAAGTAACAGTTAAAAATAATGCAGTGAGATTGTCTTCCTAGTTTAAATTCTGTCTAATCTCCCCAAAGCCTCAGTAGTATTTGTGAATCATAAATCAATATTGTGAGTAACAATTTAGATATCTTAATAGAAGTGATCAGGATACAGTTTGATGTATTTTTTAAGTGACCCTTCCATACAGAAAAGTGATATTGAATAGTTACGGTTTCTTGCTTTTTTAAACGATATAGAAAGTATTAGTAGATGTTGACTGTGTCTTCATTTTTGAACAAAATGCAGAATTCAAATTAGAACTATTACATCATGAAGAAATATATTCTGGTGTGAAAGAATATATTAATTTTATGTGTCAAATTTGGAGAAGTGTCTTCTCCATCAAGTGAAAATCAGAAAAAAACAGAAGACTATCTTTGCTGTCTTCATCACAGAGGCAAACTGGGCAAAAATGAAGATGCAGCAAAACTTGTCATTTTGTTTTTCCATCCTTTGTCTAACCATGGGGATCTAAATATCACAGAAAATGTTAGTAACGTAGGTCCACCTGAATACTCAGTTCTGTCTTTCCCAAACTGTTTTGTTCTTACGGCAAACGTTCCCTCTTCCAGTTGAATCGAGAATACTTTTGTCTAGTAAATGTATTCCATGTGTGGCCAGTCAACAGTTACTCATATTATATTGTCTGTGGTGTTTTATTTTGCTGTTTAATCTACAGCATTCAGTTTTACAGTGTCTAAATAACCAAGGTGGGTTAAGATTAAAAAAAAAGCAACTGTTAATAGGAGATAACAAGGTTTTTCTTTAAAACTGCAATAAACTTAAATAGCACAGGTGTAAAAGAAATACAAGAATTGCAAAATGCTATAATACCTGCCATCTTGGGTTCAATAATGTTTAGGATTAAAAATAATGAAATTCTTTAGAACTATTTTTTATCACTATTTAAAAAAAAGGTTGCACACCTAAGATTAGTCAGTTTGTCAGATTACTTGGTAATATCCAAAAGGAATGAAGTGTTTAATGCGGTTATTGTTATGTCAGAAGAGGTTGTGCTCAGTGAAAGTAGTTTCCTGATTGGTGTTGACCAGAAATAGTAATGAAAATCCATGTAGAATCCTAAAGTTCTGATATTTAAATTGGGCCAATTACACATGTACACAGGAGAACAGAGTTGCTCTCATGCACTGGATTTCTGGGTTTGGGATTTCACAATTGTAGGCTGATTTAAGACTACTGCTGAGCAGAGAAGCATTACCAATCTTTCTCTTCCTTTATTCTGCCACTACTGCTAATACGCTAGCTGCTTGCGCAGACTGATCCGATGAAAGACAAAGCCAAAAAAATAATAATAAAAAAGGTTTTATTTGGGTTGTTAAATGTGCTCACAGCATGGCCTTGTGATTTTTAGTGCTGAGAGGAGAGGAGAGGTGGCGTGAACATGCAGCCAGGGTAGGGAGTTAGAAGGAGGGCAAAATAATTCCTGTTGGCAGGAACACAGTTGTGCACTGGCTGAAACTGCCTGTGGGACCACATCATAGGAAAATACAGAAAAAGACGAAAGTGAGGTAATGACCTACAGCAACCTTTTCCATTGTTTCAGTAGTGCACCTGAGGGAAGTGAGAAGACAGCAGCAACAAAATACAAGGAGGAAGAAGGTGTTTCGACAAACTGAGTTTTGTCTTTTTGGTTGTAGTTGTCACTGGATCATACATGTTGGTGGGTTCTCCTGGGAGATGGAATTCTTTTTCCTAAGAAACTTGCATGATAAGGCAACAAGCACTTGAGGAATCAGTGTTCTGTTTTAAACCCTTTAAAATATTTATTTTTTAATTTCTTCTTTTACTTCATACTGCAAGTGTTTTTCCCACTTGAAGACTTGAAATGCATTCGACTTCAGTGGAAAAAAGATAGTGCCAGACAAGAGCTAAAAACATATGTCCCCTATAACCTGTAAGATGCATGCTGTTAGCAACTGACTTTTATCCTTTTGTAGTTATCTGTTGAAATTTTAGGATGGTACGACTGTAGCAGCAAACTTACCATGCTGTTATTAAAACGAATATTTTGCATCTTGTCTTATCTTTTAGTTTCCTGCCTGAAAACCATCACTAGTGTAGAAGAAAGTTAGAGTAGGCAAATTCAGTTGCAGCAAAAATGAAATCCTGTGTTTTTAATCCTTACAGTGTTCTGCTTCCAAGAATCCTATCTTAACTGTTTTACCTCAAGGTGACAGAAATACTGTATAACAAAATGTTTGAATTTGGTATTTAGGTACACCTATCTCTGACTTCAGTGAGTATTGCTCTGATGAGACTGACAGGATTGCACCATCGTTTCTGATATGTATCATTTTTGTCATATTTTTCAGTATGTTGTATTATGTGCTTGAGTGTTTTTTTTTTTGTTGTTTTTGTTTTTTAAATGTAGCTTTCTTACAGTCACTGCTGTATCATATCAAAAGAAATCCCTGAGCTACAGTTTACTAACTAATCCTAGTGATCTCTTCATTATTGATCGGGCAACTGGAGATATCAGTTTAACTCGGAGTGTGGATTATGAGAGTGACCAACATCAGTATCTTCTTTTGGTCAGAGCAGAGGAAAATGAGGAACAATTCAGTAGTACAGCTGAGGTAGGTGTTCACTTCTGGCAGACTGTATGTATTCCCATTTTCCTCCAGCCTTTTCAGATTTCTGTACAGATTCACTATGGGCTCCCATTTCCCCACCTCATACTGTCTATTCTACTGTCCATTTTAAAAGTCTTTCTGTCTGTGGCTAGATGTTGAGGGCTGGTTTAGGTACTCCTAGAGTTCACTCTTGAAGATACTGAAAAGGCTATTTCTGAGGGATCAATATGCCATCCCGTCATAGGTCTTAGGCCTTGTCTGGGAAGATATGGAAACAGATGTGGCCAAGCCAGACATGAGGTTTTGTCTTACTCTAAACCTTCATAAAGTATGATGTATATTTGAGATTGTTCCAATTTAAAACAAAGGCAGAACAGAAAATTATTTGTTTTGTATCAAGAACACAAAGTGAACTTGTAAAAAGAGGAAGTGATAAAAACTCACAGATATTAAAGATGATGGTTCGTGCTGTTTTAGAAAGCTGGTTTACAGCAAAAATATTTCTAGATATAGTTATTACAGTTGTTTGAATTCAGGGATTCACTGAGCTAGGAAATGCATGCAATGTAACAGTGTTCCTGCTGCAGGAAATAAGATGTAGACTATAGAGGGAACAGGAGGCAGAATCATTAGGTACTTCAATGTAACAAACAGCGGCTGCAGCACACCAGAGATTGGTAATTTCTATTGACCCTTTTATGTACTAGAAGATGAAGAGTGGTAGAGTATGGCTTGAAAGAGGATTATGAGATGATTTTACAAATACATTTAGCCTAAACGTAGTTTAACTTGTACACACTTTACACTGATACAACCTCAACAGTTAAGAGACAGCAACTTCCAGTCTATATGAACCTATGGAAGGTTGGACTATATGTACTATGGACTGTATGAACCTATGTAAGATGCACTATAATGCAGAATACCCCAACCAACTTCAGGCAGTCTCAAGTGTAGCAGTATGAACCGCCATAAAGGCTGATTTAACACACTCCTTACTGTTTGGATTGTAAGCAATGCAACTGTGGACTTATTTGACATAGAAATAAGAAAAGGTTTTTAAAGATGTTAGAAGCAGAATTGTATTTCTTACTTGTTTTACCATAATCAGTTCCATTTACCTCTGATTTACGCTGCTGTAATTGAATTCAGAACTTGGTCTTGGAGATTTATACTGCTAACATGTAATATGCTTGGCAGTAGAATTTTTAGTGTTACAAATCACAGAAATGTTGGAAGATAAGAGAATGGAAAAAGGGTGTTTGGAAAGCAGATGGTCCCTTTTCCTTTAAATTAGTAATAGGGAATAATCAAAGGAGATGAAGGGTGAGTGGAAAACGTTGCTGCAAGGGACTGGGACTTGGCAGTTCCTAGTATTTTGCAATCTGATATTTCAATGGTTCTCAGCAAGAAAAGAACAATCTAAGAAAAATGGCTTATCCTATGTGCAATAGCTTCTGAAGACCTCAAGGATGTTTTGGGGAAATTCTTCCACCTGATATGTCTAGACCAATGAAGTCATTGCCTTGATTCACTTTGCTGTTTAACATTCCCCTCTTGTCCATTAAGGTTATGGTTGTAATCACAGATGTGAATGATTGTGCCCCTGAATTTCATCAATCGATTTACAGCAAAGTTGGTGTTCCTGAAACAGTTACTATGACAACTGCACTTCTACAAGGTTAGTATTTCTAAAAGGATTTGTTACATTCAGTATGAATTTTTGTTGTTTTTCTTTTCTCCCACTAATTAGAATTCAGGTCAGAAGGCAAAATTACCTGCCCCAGCATGGGTAGTTGCAACTCTCTGAAGGCAAGTAGCACCTTGTAGAATTGGGCTGTAATTACTTACTACTGCCGCAGCCCAAACAATTTTGGGGGATGAGAGACAAAGGAAACAAATCTTTGTAGGATTTTGAAGTAACAGGGCTTCGGTTGTGGTTGGTATTATAGCAGCAGGCTTATAGTAGCAATCTTGCAACTTTCTTTTTTGAAGGAAGAGAGTAGTGTTGGATCAGAAATTACGGACATGTCAGCTCCACCTTCTCTGCCTGTCTTTGAGTCCTGTGTGGGCTTGCTGTAGGGAATACCGCTTTTTTGTGTTAACATGCTCTTCCATGGTTTAACTGTTTTATGTGATATTTTCTTTGCATGCTTGAGAAAAAGACTTTGCTTCTTCCAAATGTAACCAATAACTTAAGCTTTAAATGATAATGCTCTGTAAATTATGTAAGTTTTGATTTTGTAAACCACAAAGATCTTATATTGAAAAAGTTTATAAAGAAATGAGTAGATCCTAACAATAAAACAAATTTATGTCAGCTAAGCAGTTGAGAAGGGCCTTATATTAATCTTTAACCCTTACGTAAACTTCTTATAAATCTTGAGGGGGAAAAAGGAAATTAAACTACGGGAAAATTGCTATTCCCTAGTAAATAGGATTTTATAACCTCCTACTGTTCTCCATAGTAATTTATCCTGTACTAGTGGTAGTCTGTCAGATACTATTCTGGTAACTGCACTTTTAGCATAGGTTTTTGTAGGTTATGGGTAGGATCTGACAAACACATAACATGCATCAGTTGAATAATATATGTAAATATTTCATCTTTAATCACAAAAGGTGTGATCTGTCTGAGTAATCTGAAGTCAGCAGTGTAGATCAGGTGGACATGAGAATATAGATCTCTGTGGGAATATGTTCTTAGTAGTATAGGGCTCTCTATATCCAGCAGACAAAGGCAAGATCTAGTGGCTGAATTCAACCAGGGGCTTAACTCTTTTGTTTGTTTTAAAACAACTTATTTTGAAGTAAGGGTTAGTTCAATAAAAAGCACAGGGGATGCCACAGTTTTATAAATTATTTTAAGCACTACATGCCAAGGCAAATGCAATTACAGTTTTATATTACACACTAATTCTCCTGTTAAAGTATTTAACATTCCAATTCACAAACTTTGATCTACACAATGTCTTTTTCTTCTCTTTTAACAGTGACAGCCACTGACTGCGATTCAAAAGAGAATGCCAAATTACTATATTACACTTTGAGTCAAGACTTCAGTATTACTTCTCATGGTACTATTTTTCCAGCAACACGGTTGGACTATGAGCGACCTAACCATCTTTATGAGTTCATAGTTATGGCTGTAGATAAAGGGGAAGAGCCAAAGACTGGAACAGCAACTGTTAGGATCCATGTTTCAAACGTGAATGATGAAGCACCTCAGTTTTCCCAGACAATGTAAATACATATTCTTAAAACTCCGTTATCTTTGTCTTTTCCTTTTTAAATTTTTGTTGAAAGGCCGATCATTACAGGATGGTAACTGGCTTTGGTTCAGTCATATCTGAAAGCTGGACTGACATATGCAGGATGATCTTTTGACTCTGAGATTCTGTTACTACCAGTAAACAAAACAAACAAACAAACAAAAGCAGTTCTTAATTTTCAGGTTTAGACATACTTTCAATGTATAGTAGGATTTGTGTATCTAGCTAGACAGAGTTAGTATATAGACAGTCTCTTCTGACAGATTTTGCATTTACTTCTTTTTCCAACATGTCCTGAAAGAGGTGTTGCAGTAATTTCAGGTTATACATTTCAAGAGGACCCCTCCACCAACAAAGGAAATCAAGCAGAAAAAGCAGGCAACTCAGTGTTGTCCTCAGCCCTTATCCAGAGTACATGGTGGAATTGTGCCTTTTAATTAGGCAATTGAAGCTTAGACAGTTAACAGTCTGCATCACTGGTTTATAATCGTTAAAGAAAAATGCTTAGATGGCAGAAACCTAAATGACCACTGAATTATAAAAACCACAAGATAAATGTCAGTAAGTGGAATTCACTTAATTTCACTTAGTTCCCATGCTCTACAAGCTGTGCTTTTTTTTTCTTCTTCTTCTTCTTTTAAAGCCTCAGTAAGCATTTTTCTTCCATAGTCGGGGCTCAGAAGCACCTGAAGCAATGTCAAAAGTACTATAAACTTGCATTCACGTTAGAGGCTTAGTAACAGAATTCCCAGTCAGCTTCTGCCTCAGCCCTCTACTCTTAAAAGTAGAAGTTGCTCAACAAAACCCAGGCAGAGATTTCAGTGATGCTAAGCTTGTGGTTTAGCTGAACAAAACATGAAAGCTTTCTGACAGTCCTTGTATTACGTAAAGTTAACCTCTGGCTTCAAAATCCTTGTGCCTTCCTTTCTTTCCTAAACATTGCTTAGGAGATATGACTTGGAAAAGTTGATCTTTTGTGAATTCTTATTGGATCTCTATGCATTTTTAAATACTAAACCAGGTTAAGTTTCTCACTGTTCAGATTATACCTATTTGTCCTTTATTTATTTGTTTTAATATTCAGGGTCATTGAATATTTATCTGTATCTGTTAGTCTTGTATATTTTCTAAGTTTTTAATCATAAATCACTGATATTATTAAAGATACTGTAAACAACTCTAACAAACTGGAAGCAGAAAACATACGTTAAAAATAAAACCCTGCCAGCTCTTCTATCTAAAGTTTACTGAAGAATATGATTAAAATGAACATTATTTTAAATTACTAAACATTCACAAGAAGCTTTTCCGTTCCCTATGCAATAGCAGGGGAACTGCTATTGTATATATGTGTAGATTGACATTGGAATTGAATTCAGCTCCTGGAATTCAAATTATCTCAAGTTGTTGTTTAACCAGGTTAACCAGGCTTTGATTTTGCTTTGCCTTTCCTGTAATGAAAAAAATCTTGAACCCAAAGGTGAATTTCAGACAGAACTTAGTTGAAGTTTTCTGTGAAATAGTTTCATCATGAAAACCCATAAACTAGGTCCTGTTGAGAGACTAGTTTGCAATTAATGTTATGCTCTGTGGCAAGCTAATACAAATCAAGATGATGATGTTGTCCTTCTAGCCCTTTGTTTAAATAGATTTACAGTCCAGTATAAACTTGAGTCCTTGCCACATGCTTTCTTTCATCATGGTTATTCTTTATCTCAGTTATGAAAGCTTAAGGCTACCACTCTGTTTCATTTTGTCAGTTTTTACTTTCTCCTTTTTAAGAGACCTCTTCTGATGACTTGAACTCTTCTGTCCCTATATTTCATGTTCAAAATTATCAGAATTACTGTTAATTTTGCTTTCCAGATGCAGAATTAAGACAGTGTCCTGAGGGTTGTGACTGAGCTAAACCAGAATAATTTACTTCTCTTACTTCATTGCATATTAAATTGAGAGAAATAAAAAAGCTGTTTCTATGAAGATTTTGATGAAAACACACATATCTAGACAACAAAAGCTGAGAGAGGTTTTCTGTACATCCATTTTCTTTTTCTTTGAATTTTTTCCTATTCTCAGCATATGGAAAGTGGGTCCATAAGCACTCTGAAACCAGTGGTACATATGTATTTTATCTGTATTGTTGGATTCAGCCAGCTGTTGTTCATTCTTATGGCTGAGCTTTGGGATATTCACCATGGACAGATCTGTAGTATGTTTAGTCTGGCCTATGCTCAATCCAGTCAGATAAAATAATAACTAAAAAAAACTTTGCTAACGCAGGTGGTTTTTCTACTGCAGAGCATTAAGCTTAGGCTGATAATGCCTCTTAAGAGCTTACAATGTCAGTGATGTGTTTGGACTTGGGAAGAGATTTTTGTAAAACTGACATTATGTGCATATTCTCCAGATCTGATTCTCATCTTAGTCATGCTGGTGCAAAGACTACACTGAAAGCGTTTTGAGAGCTTGTGTCAGAAAGTGTGCTGTAACAAGCAATGCTTTACCTTAGCAAATGTTTGCTTTGATTCTGTGAATCTTGCATCTTATTTTTTTTAATTAAAAAAAAAAAAGTGAATTCTGCATTTACCGCAAGTCTTGTTGTGAAGCTCAGCTTCAAAGCTTCCATGCTGCTGAAGGTTTGCAATAGATATCTATGGGAGGTAACAACAGCAAGACAGACATGGTGGGATACATCATCGATACCATCATTTCACTGCTTAACAAAGAAGCATCTTATCAGTGTAATTGTATTAATAAATTACGAGTCTCTGCACTGCCCTTTGTACTCAGTAGGTGTTGTAAAGCATAGTTCTGTATATATTATTTCCTGTCTAAATTCATGCATTGTCATAATTTCTTTTAACAGCTACAGGAGTTTTGTTTCTGAAGATGCAGGCCCAAACACACTGATTGCTACAGTTAATGCTGTTGACCCTGATGGAGATGGTGTGACCTATGATATTCTGTCTGGGAATCAAAAAGGAAACTTTGTTATTGACCCTAAGAAAGGTAATAATATATTAACTCTTTGTTGCTGCAGTCATAATGTTGATTCTGATGTGATGTAGCTTGAATTTGGTCTTCATTAGGTAGCAATTATAAAAACTGAATAACATATGCTATTTTTGAAGCTAATACTAACCTAATTAAAAAAAGCACAGGAAAAAAATGCATTGGTTCTAGACTTTCTTATAATGTTAAAAAAAAATCGTTTAATTTTCCTAAAAGTGTTGAATGATTGACCTGTCTTACTTGTTCATTGTTTGCTTTCAGTCAGTAACTTAATAGAGAGCATTGTTATAGATAACAGGTAACTTAATAGACAGTAACTTAATAGAGAATGTTATTATTGATAATAGTGTGACATTCCAAAATGTCAAACAAGGATTTGAATAACATTTAATCTAGGAAACTATTTTCAAGAAAAAGCTACTGTGCAGGTCAAGGTGAAATGGGAGGCAAGGGCTGACAGCAAGGCAGGCAAGGGCAGGGACCTCACAGCCACAGATCAGCATCCCAAGCAAGAATGTCCCAAGATATAAACCTGACTCATCTGAGTCCAGCGGTCATCGGACAAATACACAGTGATGAGGTGGGGCTTGGGTGAAGCGAGAAACCAAGTCAGCAAGGCACTGTCAGGGTCAGCCAGATGCACAGCCAGATAGAGCAAACCCATGGGGGAGCTCAGGAAAGGACCTGAGCTTAAGCACTGCTGCTGAGACCAGGGGCAGAGGCCACCGACAAGGCTTCTGACAACTAACTGTCTGATCCAAGGTTAGCCAGCTGCCTGGTGTCAGAGCTGGCCTTCACCACGGGCAGCCAAACCCAGGGAGCAGGAGGAAGAGTGAGTTTCAAGGCCTGTTGGTACACTCAAAGCTTGACATCTACCTGCTGTGATTAGCCAAAGATACTATCAGTAATCAAATAGCCATGTGAGGAGAAAAAACAATAGGATGACAGTTCTGACTGGAATAGGTTTGTTTGTGCAACTTTTTCAATAACTCAGTTTTAACTGGTTTAAAGTGGACACTTGGGTTTTTTGATGAGTCTTTCTTTTTCCCCTGCTTGTGTCTATGTCCTGATTACACATGTGTGAGCAAACACTTCTTAGCCAAGTTTACTTGGATTGTCCTGACACAAAATGATGTGCTTGTAGGTGGAATGAGACTACCACTGTTTAATTTCAGTGAAGGCAAAGTATATAAAATATGAACTGAGTAAGTATATTTTTCATTTAAGGACAAAATCATTCACAATAACAATGTTATTTAGCCAAGAATACTGCATGCATGAGGGGAAAAAAAAAAACCCTGTGGAGAATACTTTGCAGTTTAAGTCAATTGTTCTGAAATACCAGTTCCTACGTCTTTTTAAATTCTTTTCAGCAGTTGCATATTTTTAAAACCCCAAAGGAAAAAATCCCACAACATTGATGTCCTCATTTAAAAAAAATAAAAAATTGCACATACATCATCTGAGTAGGCTGGCATATGCCTTTAAATTAATAGGATTAATTTGCTGTTGATTGCTTGAAAAAACAGAAGAGGATGTTTTGAGACAGAAACAGGCAACCAAATTGAAATCCCATTGAAGGATTTAATTTCAATGCAAATCATTAAGTAGCAGTTATAAAAACTGAATAGCATATGTTTTTGCAATATTCATGTTAGATTCTGAAATGTGCCCAAAAATATGATCTGCAGGTAACTTGCAAGTGTTGAGGTACAATGCTGAATTTATTGAGAGCTCCTTTTATCCCTTCTGACTTAAAAATAAAGTTGTAGGTTCCAAGAATTGAAGTTTTAAAGATATTTTCGCACCTGAAGAGGAATAGTGGTTTTAAAAGTCTCTAATGGCCACAGGGGTAGTATATCTGATGCTTCTGAAAATCTTTATTGTAAATGCTCAAAGAATCTTAACATTTGATTGATAGGATCTGGTAGGATTAGCTCCATAGTTTTAATACAGATATTCATAGAATCATAAATGATTTGGAAGGGACCTTAAAGATCATCTCATTCCAACCCCCTTGCCATGGGCAGGGATACCTTCCACCAGATCACGTTGCTCAAAGCCCCATCCAACCTGGCCTTGAACACTTCCCGGGATGGGGCATCCACAACCTCTCTGGGCAACCTCTTCCAGTGCCTTATCACCCTCACCGTGAAGAATTTCTTCTTAATATCTAATTTAAATCTTCCCTCTT
>NW_009633045.1:20875-34374 GCF_000690535.1 Cariama cristata | reverse complement strand
AGCCGTGGTCTGCCTCACCTTGCGATGCCAGCCTGCCATCGGTTTCCTTCGTTGGTTCTGGTCGATGGGAGCAATGTCACAGACCTGAAGGTGTACGCGGGTAACGGAACAGGCCTTGGAGGCTGTGAAAGGCAAGTGATTAGAGAGGGCAGTATCATCCTGCTCTTGCCGCGCTGTTTGGCACCTATTTCCCTAAGCGAGTGCTGCAGCCGGGGTGCCGGACTAGCCAAACCTTGGATCAGTTCCTGTCCCGCCGTTCTTACTGTCTCGTAACTGTGGTTTTGTTAACGAGGGCTTTGTATGTTGGGTGTTTTGCAGGAAAGCTGAAGAGTATCTGCGGCTATCCCAGGTGAAATGCACAGGATTAATGGCTCAAATGACAGCGACAAGCAGTGCTGTGATGTGCCTGGACCTGGCAGCTAGTTTCATGAAACAACCAGTTGACAAAGTAAGATACAGTATATGACTTGGCCGGCTGGTGGATTCTCCATAAGTCCACTAAGATCATTGCTCTGTGTAGTATATGTTGGGAGCAGGAAAGGGATAGTAATAACTGACATTACCCTAAAGCCAGTAGTGTGCTGCTAAACGTAACATTAGAGCTTTCACTACTCAGAGCTTGAAACCGGGCACGTTGAGATCAGTGTCATAGTCACTTCACAACTTGAGCTTGCTTTGCTGTAAGTTCAGCTCTTTTAATATCAAATAAACTAGCAGCAAGAATGTTAAATTTAAGATCTGTCCATTTTACTGTGGGAGGGAAGCAGTGGCTCCAAGGAATCCCTCTCCATCTGCAGACCTGCCAGGTAAATGGCACTGAGCTGCCAAAATAATGTCTGGTACAAGATGTTCGTGGTTGTGCATTCACAGAGAGAGAAGAATTTAATTGGACCTGACCCCATGAGGAGTAGTATGGAAGTACTGCTCATCTCTGTGAGTTGCCCAGATCTTAGTTACCTTTGCTTTTAACCACCTTGTGATAAAAGGGCCATGTCTTATTATATGGAAAAGAGAAACCTCACTTCCAGTGAAAGGGTCTAAAAGTAACACTGCATTAAAAGATGTGGCATTCCTAGGTGGCTAGTCTTTCTGCGTGCAGTCAAAACTTACATCACTCATGGCACAAATTTGTTTAATATAGCCATTGAAATTTTATTTTATGGTGTTGTGTAGTTTCTCCCTAATCTATTTTCATTGCCTGAGTAAGAAGTCAGGAAGGAATCTTGCTAAATCTTGGGGTTTGTCTTTGTCTTCTTGAAAGAGCTATTTTGTTAAACTCTCCGGTTTGAACAAGACTACCTACCAGAGCTCCATGAAGTCTTTGGAGTGTTTGCTAGAGGTGAACCCCAGACTGGGAATGCGAGACTTGGCTGTGCAATTCTGCTGCACAGAGGCAGTGAACACCGCTTCAAAAATACTACAGAGGTGAGGAAGCTCTCATGAGCACACTGGTAACCACTAGTAAGATTCTTTGTTCGTTAGATATGTGGAGAGCTTGGTGGTTGGAAGGGCCAGATATCTCCCACTGACTGGAGCGGTGAGTTGAGTTCTTAGCACTGACAATCCAGCTATTTAGCTAGGCTGCTTTTTAGAATACATGTTAGAGAGACTTAGTCTGTGAATTTCAGTAAGTCATTGTCTGAGTCCCAATTATTCAACTGGGAATAGTGTAAAAAATATAGGACTTTTAGTCCCTGTATTTGTCCATAGCATCCCACTGTCTTCCATTTAACTGCTGATCATGTCACAGTTCAGAAGTAATGCTCCGTAGAAACAAATCCTCCCTTCTGGAGGAGCAGATCTCCTAAAATGCACATTACTCTACCTGTAAAAACAATAAGTAGAACACTTCAATGGAGATTCAACAGGCTTAACTAAAATTTTGTACTCTGTAACATCTACTTTAACAAGAGCAATCACTGAAGAGCTCTGTTCTGGAGTGCTGTCACCTGCTAGCACATGCTTAAATGCTGTTAGGTCAGTGAACAAAGGCTGTGTATGCTTGTCAGTGCTTAACACAAAAAAAACCAACCTGGGGACAGGTGGACAATAAAAAATTAAATTCTTCAGTGCTGCACATCTACCATGTCATTTTCCATATTTAAGCCTTCATCTGTGTAATATACATATTATAGGAATCAAAGAAACTATAATTCTATCCTCTATTATAGTATGGATTTATGCAAAGCATCTAATTGTAGCTTTTAGATGTAACGGAGAGATAAAAGTGCTGTGTGGATGAGGAGCACCAGAAATAGATTTTACTGACACCTTGATCGAGATCCCTAATTTAAAATACTTTTAATTGAAAAAGAGGAGGTGACCCCAATTCCCCTTTTTCCTAGTCTCTTTTGCTCTTCTCAGCCAGTAGCACCTGTTTCTGCTTGACTGGGTTGCAAAGGACCAAGTGATCCAACAGGAGACCTGTTCAACTGCTGAGTACCATGTGACAAATTAATTTCAACAGCTTCGTTTGAGGCAAATGCATTATACAATTATCATTCTTATTGTTGTTCTTTAGGTATGAATCCAGCCTCTCAGAAGCACAGCAAATGGACCTTGATTTCTCAAAACCACTTTTTATAACAGCTGCACTATTCACTGCATGCAGGTGAGTATAGCTTGAGGGATCTTTTATGGGCTTAAATGCCTAGTAAGACACCAAACAGAAATAGTGCTTACAATGTAGCAGCTGATTCATGAAGTATGTCTGAAGGGTCTTGCTTAGCACATCATGCTGCCCTACTCCTGGAAATAGAGACAGCTCTAGCAAACCAGGCCTTTCCTTCCAGTAAAGTCTCTATATTGCATTTGCCTTCAGGAAAAAGCAGAAGTATTGTATCAAATGCACAGAAAAGGATCTTGAGTTACTTACCCTAAAATAAATGAAACCTGTCTTCCCTGGTGTGTAATTGGATGCTGTGAGTAATTCCATTAGGACATATCCATGGCAATGGCTGAAAAACTTCTGTTAGTGTTTTGCACTTCACCCTCCTTCCTCTCAGCTTAACCAGCATAACGTAATCCCTTAGTAACATTCTCAGATTTAGTTGGAATTTTTTTTCATTGTCAGCATGGATTTGAGCTGGGCACCAAGGAAAAAGTTGCGTGGCTTTTGGTGAGATAACTGCTCAAGATGCAAGAATGGCTGCGAGCTTACTTCTGAGCTCCAAGAAGCAGCCACTCTGGAGAAGGAAAAGCCCTAAGCTCTAGGCCATCACATCCTGAGGGTGCTCTGACCTTTGGGAGATGAATCTAATAGCTGTAGGCCTGTATCAGCTTGAAAGATAAGTGTCAGGAGCACTTGACTCGGCCAACCCTTTGTAAGAATTTGCCTGCATGCAAATATCTTCCCTCTCAGTACTGTGCCTTGTGACAATCTTACAAACCAATTCAGATGCTGTGTAGTTAGTTGCACAGCTCCTGACAAATGTTCTCTTGACACAGGGCTCCCATTCAGCTTTTTGCAGTAGTGGGATTTTGTCTTGGTTCCCTCAAAATCTGAAAAGTACCTTTTCCTAATAGAATTTCCTTATATAACTTGAACTGAGTTTCAATTCCCAAGCTGTATTGACTGAGTAGTGCCGGGGTCTATTTTTTAAGCAAATTTGTTTCCAAGTCAGACAAGGATTAGATAGACTAAAACTTAGGTGTACTTTTTTAATTCTCACAGGCAGTGTTGGTACAGTAAACGTCACCTCACCTAAGTGACAGTTGCTGGAGTGTTGCTTTGTACAGAGATAACTTAACTTTCTCTTGTAGGTGTTTGAAGCTAAAAGTGGACAAAGCTAAAATGTTGGCTACATCTGGGGTGAAAAAAGCAATATTTGACCGTCTGTGCAATCAGCTGGAGAAGATGAGCCAGCAACTCAGCAGTAAGTTTTTTGCTTTATCCCTATAAGACAGTGTACCCATTGCCTGGCCTCACAGTACCCCATCCTTTTCCACTGGTGATTTCATTCTGATCGCTTTCAGCTGCCCCTTCCAGCCAAACCTGCCCATCCCTTCCAACATGTTTCCTGCAGCCCAGTTCCCAGTCAGCCATTGTTCTGGGGAAGCTGCAACAGCTTACCATGTGGCAAGCCCAAAAATAAACATTTTCCTCTCTTCTCAAATGCTCACTGCTCCTTACATTCCCTGCTTCTCCCATACTACCTCACCTATCTTGGATTCTTCCTTCTGGCTTGCTTTCTGCATCCTGTTAACATGGCAACATGACACACAAATTAACATAAACATCTTGCTACCTCTCTTGCTTTGGCTGACTCACTTCTGTGTTTTCCTTTTCCCCCACTGCAGAATTAAGAAGCCTAAACCTTGCTCTTCGGGTAGTAATTCAGCCATTACCTGACACCATCCCTCCACATACAGTGGGCAGACATGAGGAGTCTTTCTTGCCCGTTGTTGAACCTGCAGCTCTCCCCACTCCTTTTTGTGGAGGAGGAAGATTGAAATACGATACATGTCTTCCCATCCTTATATCTGCTCCTTCCTACTTACCTCCCTTTCCCCAGCTTTCATTCTTACTCTCCCACTGACAAGATCCCTGCTTCACCCTGTCTTCACATTTCATATCACGAAATTTTCTGGAATGTGCTGCCTGAACCTAAACCAAAAACTGCTATTCTCTCCCTAGGCATGGATCTTCCCATAGTGCACTGCCCTGTAAAAAAACCCAAAACCTTATCCCACCACTAAAGCAGCTAAAGGCAGCTGGGAATTTCTGTATCAGTTCAGGAAGGAGTGTGCATCTGTATACGTGGACAGCCCTCTGCACGTTGTGGGCATCTGTAATATAAAGTGTGGAAGTGACACAGAAGGGGAAGCAGTAACTGATAATCCTGCCTGAGTATTCAAGAGGGGTAGCAGCGTGTTTTTGGGGTATGAACACGGTGGATCATTGTGGTTACAAGCGCCGCAGCAGTGCTAGTTAAAGCAGCCAGCCAGTCTGCGCAGCCCTCAAAGTGTGCTGGCACCTCTGCATGTACAACTTAAGCATCGGTCTGGACCACAGAACTGCTCTGATTGGGAGACAGTACTTTTGGAAGGTGGCACTGCTGTCAAAGCATTGCATGTAGAACACCACCCTCAGGGCCCCAAACACCATTCAGAAGTAAAGCAACTTATTCATTTTTTTTTTTTAGAAGATGTTCCGGTGGCTACAGAGGCACCTGAAAGCTTGCAGACCAACCTGGAGCACTGTGAGAAAGAAGATGGTAAGTTGTGTTTAGCTATGAACTAAAATCACCTCACCGGAGCAGTTCTGAGCTTTATTGCTGCTTAATATTTTAGTTGTGTAATATGCCACAATACGGAGTTCACAGCAGCTTACTCCATTCTGCAAACCACTGGCTAATGAAAGGACTAAGAGAACCTAGCAGAAGGACAGTGGTGTTTATACTGAGTAGTCCTAGTAGAATTAAGGATAACTGTTTCATTCCGACACAAAGGTGAAGAGGTGACTGCTCCAGCAGGTGAGAGGAGCAGCAAACCACAGGATTAGATAACCCAGTGACAGACGCTGTGCTTGGGGCTGTACATTTGCTCATTACCATGGTTATGCCCAGCGACATATTGCCTATGATGGCCTGTCACAGACTTTCTCCTTCTCTCATAGGATCTGAAGACGATGAGGAGATGCCATGTAAACGGCCAAAGACAGAAACAAAGCAAGACTATGAAGAATGGAAAAGGAAAATCCTGGAAAATGCTGCTAAGGCACAAGAGACAAGTAGGAGTACTGTCTCTGTAGCGTCACCTAGTAATGTAACTGCTCCCGGCTCGTAATTTTAACTCTCCCTCTGCTCTAACAAGAGTTCCAGTAGCATATGAGTGATGGCTGCCTTGTAGCCAGCTGATTTTATTTATTGGCTAGTTTTTAATGATTTAAGAATGTTATTTTTAGTAAATGACACCAGAATTGAGGTGACTTTACAAGAAGCCTGTCTGACTACGCACCAGGCTGGTACCTGAGCAGCTATGGCATTAGGTGGTAGAATAGCTTCATTCTCTTGCTGCAAGAAGCAGGTAACATTCTAATGCTGTATTAAGTGTAAATAAGTTGTAAGTTTTATGCCCTTGAGCCCCTGGCTGGAAGTAGTCAGTGAAAAAAAGAGGGAGGGGACTAACAGTGCCTTGTTCAACTGCAAAAGCAGCAGAGAAATTAACACTGGTAATTTTTAATTATTCTTTTACTGTTGAAGAACTATTGTTTAGTCACTGAATCTGACTTATTTTTATGACCTGTATGGGACTGAAGTGTCTTGTGCTTGTAGGAGGTCCTAAATATTCCAAGAAACAAATAAAAATACAGGAAGGAAAAGCTTTGTATCATGACATCAGGTTCTTGGCACTTGTCATATATAAAACTCTTAGAAAATAAAAGACACATAGGAGATGAGATGTCTGTGCTCTAAGAAAGATATCCAGGGGACAAGGATCTTGTCTGGGTAATACTGGTTCTTTGCATCTTGCAATCATAAACTTAGGGAAGAGGAGAGAGTGCCTGGCCTTGTAGTTCTTAGAGGCAACCTCTGCGATCCCACACTTTCACCTCAGCTACTCAAACTACAATTTGTGTTAACTACTTTTTGAAGGAAAAACCATTACTTTCAGCAGTACAGGGCAGGTGTAACTATAATAAAACCAATCCAAGTCTTTGGCTCATTTCTCTTGCATGTTTTCTGCCTGGGATGTGCACAGAGAAGTTAACTTTTGTAAACCCTCGTTTTAAAACAACCCAGAAAAACCCAGTGTCCATATGAGGCAAGATAATTTATCTCACATCTGAGCATTTAGAATTGAAACAGTGCCCCAGCCCGAGCTTGTTCTCAACAGTATTTTAATGGCTTGCCAAATGCCTCACTGCTGTGCATACTCCCTGCTTACCTGGGTGACAGTGATTGCACCAGGTCTACAATAGTTATTATCATTAACTGCTTTAGATATCAGTGTATGGGCCCAGTTCTTTTTGTCATACTTACTGTTCCAGTCACTCACAGGTCACCTGTGGTTCATCCTTTTAGCTTTTTGTAGTCCCCAAAGCAAAAGGCACAGGATATGGTTGAAACAACCTGTAAGGCTGCAGAGGTGGGTTCCACTGTACTGCAGACCCATGTGATAGTAGCCGAATCTAAAGGGATTTCTTTCTAATAGAAAGAAAATAGCAATCCTGCTGGCCAGATGCACCTTCTTGTTGTAGAAGATGGAGAGGAAATACATGCAAGACAGCAGAGAGCATCCATATGTTACCCTCTTATAAAAAACAAAGGAAGCACACAGTAATTGGAAAATTAAAACTTACTGGCTATTTTCTTTTCACTTCTCCCAATGCATAAAAAAAAGAAATCACTTGAATCCAACTTGACTTTAATTACCAAGAGCTAATTTAATTCCAGATGAGAGTTCTGAAATGTAACAGTAACTATAGGGGAATGGACTCCAAACGTGTGCTTGACATGCAGAGAAAATACTGAATAATTAACCCCCATTGAATAAGAGCTGTAACAAAATGTCTGCCATTTAAAGTCTGATCTAATATGGGTCCTCAGGATGGGAGAGAATCCAACCTAGTACATTAGCATTCTGTTGTTAACACCTACTTAGAGATGCTTTCAGGTTTGTTTGGTGGGGGGATTTAAACCAAAATTAAGGAATATGCTTGTTCCACTTTAATGGACTTTATTAGTATTAATTCAGAAATATACAGACCAATTAATATAATCACATTTAGCATGCAGAACCACCGTGAAAAGAAAACATGAACAAAAGCGGGCCTTCACAGAAGGTGAAACATTGTCAAGATTATTTGACTTGATTTTAATAATTCTTCTCTGTCTCAATTCTGGAAATGCTGCAGAAGTCCAGAATTCAGGACTATGCAAAGTGAGAAGCACTAGAGTGGAAAGATAACTAGACAAGGGCAAGCCAGTCTTACAAACCTCTTTATTAGCAGCCAACACTTTTGCTAATTCAAGGGATGTGAAAGTCCATGAAATTAAAGGGAGTTTTACAGTGGTTTGATGCCTTTGCTGGAAAGCTAGTTTTAGTAGTATTAGTTTCTGTTTTTCCTAAGAGTCCATCCAGCTCACACCAAGTTCTACAGAATCTAGGACAGGAATAAAGGAAATGACAGGTTTAATAAATCACGTTATACTTTTAGCTGAGAGATTTTAAGTGACTCCAACTCTTTATACATCAGGAAAAATTTTAAAATCCAAAATAAGTTAGTATTGTGAAGAAAACACTTAATGTTCAAGACCAAAGTGGGGTAAAAAAGGGCTTCAACCTCCTAATGGAGCTAAACGCAGAGCCTGGCAACACACTGTTTCCCTCCTACTGAACAGCAATAAAACCTATTTTGCATATCACACCATATCAGCTTCTCAGACTTCATTAAAATTGTCAGAGAGGACTAAAAATCCTCAAACTAAAACTTACAAAATTAAAGGCTGCAGTCACGGCCAATGAGAAGCACTTACAAGTTTTATACATATAAAATGATGTCTGGAAATCTCTTCTTTTTTGGACAACATGAGATCTTTTTGCATAGACCCAACGGTCATTAAGCAATTTTTATTTGTGGAAGTTTCACCTATCCCCTTCCAAAACTTCAGTCAATTCAGCTCAATTCAACTCACCATAAGAAAAAGCAGCAATGGACCGACTGACTTAAGTTGTTCCAAACCCAGGATTCCTCACATTCTCTAACTATGCAGTCACTATTTTTTAAAGGAGAGAGTAGAATAAAAAAACAACAACAAACCAAAACCATTCAACTCTCAGTAGTTGCACTGAATCATCATCGGGGGGCGGGGGGGGAGGAGAGGAATTAATCTTTTTGAAAAAATTACCGAAGAGAAAAGGATATCCGATATCTTTTGTTCTAAGTAACAAATACCTGAGGGAAAAACTGTGCCAGTGTTGTGGCAGTGCTCTAAAACTGATGACATACATCAGTCATGAAGAAAGTCTTTGGAGATCCCATGCTTGGTGTGAGAAACCAGAAAACTGACAAGGTGTTTTCTGGTGTGAAGACGCCAACAATACTCTGCAGAATCAAAGCCTTCAGCAAGAAGTCAGCCCCAACAACAGCCATATTTTTCCATCACCATGTACAACTAAAAGCTTGCAAAACCAAACAAGGCAGCTTCTGCTTTATAGAAATTATTTCAGGGCCTCTTCCTTGGGGCACTTCTGGAACCTTAGCACTAACACACATAATATTTGAGGAGGACAGACCCAAAACCTTATGTTATAAAACAAAGGAGCAGAAACTACTGAAGATACTGAGTCCTTCTTCCATGGCTTCATGTCCATCTCCAAAAGCAGCAAATGCTTCATATAAGCTTATACAAGCTTGACAGACATACTCTGAAATCTCTTCAGCCTGTTAGCAGCAGCCACCACATAAAAATGTTTCTGTGAATAAAACAGAACAGTCCAAGTGTGAGTGCAACTGAGGTAAAGGACCTTTTCTGGGGGTGACAAGGATTTTTCTTCTTGGTAAATCCATTTACCTCTAGTGACCCACACCTAACGTGGATTGCAGTGCAGAACAGCTCTGTACTGGGGAACCACCGGTTACTGTAGAACAGAATGCTGGTACCATGAACTTCAGCAGCACTATTACTAATTGTATAGAGATATGTCTTCAGATTATGTATTTTTTAAAATGAAAGTGCAGAAGTCTGCAACCAAACAGCTGGAGTGTAGGAGTGGAAAAAGTATAAACCTCTGGTTTAACTCCTTGGCAAGGAATTACAACTCTCCAGTGACAAAAGAAAAGGAAATGGTCCTCACTGAGTTCTCCTCACATTTCCACAGGCTTCTTTGAAACAAGATCACTGTGTTCACCCTTCAGGATTGATTATCTACAATCCAGTAGAGACTCCAATAGAAATTCTTATCTATCGCTTCATATAAAATTTAGTTCTGAAGGAGCATGGGGTTATCAGAAAAGTCCTGAAGAGTTCTCTAGATGGGTTTAAGCCTTATTTTTTCTCTCCCCAACACTGCTCTCTGCAATGGGAGGCAGAAAACTGCCTTATGTATGTCACTCCATAGTGACAACAGAACAATGCAAGTGTTGTCAATGGAAAAAATCTCTCCAATATAAAAAGAAAAAACACTTAATATAAGCTAAGTAGCATCTGAAGTCTCTGAACTTAAGAAAAAACATGTAAAACTTCTAAACACCAATCAGAAGGAATAAAAATTGAAACCAAACTTGCTAAAAACAAGCAATATCATTCTGCAGGAGAAAAAAAAAATAATTTACAACTGAAAATAGACTTCCCAAACTCATATTTACAAGAAAGAAGCCTGTGGGCAAAAATGAGCCAACATACAAAAAGGAGGGAATGGCTCTGCCTGTGTTGAGCTGATTTTCCCTCTGGAAGTAGATTTCCCAGACTTTATCTATTTACCTTCCATTTTCTGTGAGCCATGTAACTCTGCAGCAACAACTGGGACTTCAGACGAAGCTTGGACTTCTTGGCTTTGGCAGGTAGATTGTTTAACCACTCATGCTTCAGACACTGCGTTGCACTCATCCGGCAGCTGCGGGAGAAGAAACCTGCCACGTAAATTCAGCTACCCTTGCTGCCTTTTTCTCAGTGCCCTGTGTTCCTCAATATTATTGATAAAGAAACTGCCTTAAATGAACCAGCAGGAGTGAAGATGCTTCCTGAGATACTGTTCATCCCAGTGAGTGCACAGATCTTAATGCCACCCGGCACTCTCCGATGTAAGGGGTGAGTGGTGTGAAAAGCTGCTGGTGGGTCTGCAGTGGGTTGATTGAGCTGTGGTTAAGTACTGTATTTTGCCTTTTTAGGGTTTTGGGTGTGGGGGTTTTTTTCTTTGAAGAAGCAGCTATACATAAACTGACAAACCTGTATCATTTTATTATGTGAATGCAGAACTTTGCTAAGAGAATCAATGCATACAGAAAAATAGTATTTGTGGTGTTATCTGTCTGTCCTGATAGTGCAGGCTTATTCTGTGCCTCGTATTTAAAAAGCGTAATTGTCTATTCACCCTAAACTTGGATCAAGCTAAGCATACATTATATCCTGACATTCAACAATGGGCCCAAATGTAAAGGTCTATTAAAAAAAGCTGTGAGAAATACACAGTGATAGAGGAAATCTTGGGGGAGAGGTGTTGAGAAAAAAGTTTAATTTGCCTTTTTTTTTTCCCTCCAACAAAAGCCTATGCCTAACTCCTGAGCTTCATCTGAGCTGTCACTGAGAAGATGATGAAGAGACAACTCCTGCCTGCTCACACCTAATTTCAGCAGTCAGGGGAGGTAGGTACAGATCTTGCACCTACTGTCTCAGCATGGCAAAGGTGCCTACTCGGTAGGAGAGCGGAGCCTGTCCATAAACCTTGTGAACAACTGGGCCAAGTAATCATTGCTCTTTGCATCTCACTGACAACACTTTTCTTGCAAAGTCATTTCACTCACAGCTTCTAACCAGACTTTGCATAGTGTCCCCCTGGAGTCCTTATTCCCATTGCACAGAAAAATGGAAGACTCCAAAGCAAAGTTTAGCAATCATCATCACAGTCTGAGAAAAAACACTTTGTTGTACCCTGCTGGCAATATCCTCAAGTTCAGTTTATTCTTAGCTTTTCGTATGACTTATTGTTCAAAACGTAATTAGTACTAGAACCGATTTGTCTGATTTAGGTAATAATCTGGAAGTTGTTAATATTCTAAGCGCTCCTTTGAATTCCCCTTGAACACACAATCTGTTTTACTGTATGCATCATTTCCTGTTTTGATTGGTTTTGTATCACTACTCAGCAAGAGAAAAATTCCTCTATTCACCCAGCCCCATAGCCATGGTCTGACATCAATATCATCCTCGTTCCCTCCTGTTGTTTCATATGTGCAATCACTTTTTATTTCAGTGGAGCCAAGACTGAGAAGCCACATGCAGAGTTAAGTCCCAAATGCTCCTTAATATCTACCAAATGCATGTAGACCACTTTAGAAGAGAACAATGCACATTTTCACAGCTGCAGCTTCTGTTTATCCTCCATGGCATTCAAAAGACATTTTTGCAATTTGTGTCAGAGCTTGTGAGAGTCCAAAGTAACAACAGAAATAGCTTTGCCGAGAGAAGGAATACTAAAGACAGATTCCTACACAGCAAATCCTTCCAGACTTCCTCTGTTCTGCCTGTATTGATGCTACTGTCAAAAGCAACTTTCAAAAGCAGCCAAGGTACAGAGACATTTTCCTTTTAAACAGGGGCTTCTGAATCACTGAGGAACTGCCCAGCAAACGTAGTTACAGCATACAAAACCAGTAAATTCTCATTGTTGGCTGCAATCCAAACTGTTGGCTAGGAGCAACTTAATGTCATTAGGTGCTACTGTCCTCACAATCAAAGAGGTACCTTTTCTCCTTCACGAGCAGTCTGGAAATAAAGTCTTTAGCTTCCTCCGATAGCTGGTCAAATGCTTCTGCATCAAAATCCCAGCTACAATTGACTACATAATTCATTGTCTCTGCATCAGTTTCTCCCAGGAATGGGGACAGGCCACTAAGCCTTAAAAAAAAAAAGAAAGAAGGGAAGGGAGATGAGTAATTACTATATGCAAGATGCATTTTTTCCTTCTACAAATCCTCCGCTTTATAATAGTTGTTAGCTTAATGAGAGGAAAGACTCTCACCTATGGGGGGTTCCACTTCTCCATCCCTGCCAAGATAAGCCAACAACGTGGAGCAATAAAGCATTGTAATATTAGTGTCATTCTCTAGCAGTTCACTCAGCTATGTCAGGCAGCACTGTTAATAGGTCCCCAAGGAAATTAATTCAGTGGGGATCCAGGTACATCCTTCAGTGCTTTCCCAGCTAGGAAAGGTAGGGGGACTCAAGAGCTTTCCTAAATCAAGGCCCATATCTATATTTGGCTTGAATTAAACAGAATTCTGAACCATAGCATACTTTTTTCAATTAGTCTCTAAGCCCAGATTTATTGCTTCAGTCGTTTATTACTTCATTCAGTTGGGTTTTGGCTAACATACAAATTTAAACCAGAAATGTATCCATTTCACAGAAAGCATCTGTGAAAGATTCTGGGATGCAAAGTCAGCTCAAGAGAAAGCAGAGGCTTTGGACAGACAAGCCATCCATGGCCACCATCCCCATATGAGAGAAAAGTTTTAGTCCTATTTGTGACATAACATTAATTTCTCTATGCAGATGCACACCAAGTCTAAGGTACTAAAATGATCAGATTGCAAATTTGAAAATTAATTCAATCCTCAAGAATGCAATCAAAATGAAAATTCTGACATGCTTTGGGCAACTTTTCTGAGTAAAAAAAGACCTGACCTTTTTTACCTTGCTAAATAAGGTGGTAAGAGAGAAGAACATTTACATTTTTGTCAAAAGGATTATTTGCTGTTTAAAGACTTTGTACGCACAGTGAAGTGCCTTTGCATTAAAGGCTGGGGTTTTTAACAGAATGAATTAGGAGGAGTC
>NW_009633045.1:0-20843 GCF_000690535.1 Cariama cristata | reverse complement strand
AGATACCCTCCACTGGTGTGCTCCTGCAGACCCTCTGGTGCCATCACCACCACCCCTCGTAGCGTTATACTCACAACATATACGTGATGACGCCTACACTCCACATGTCCGTTGGGAAGGAAACAAAGTCATAGTTCACCACTTCAGGAGCCAAGAACTCTGGAGTTCCAAAATTAACCTTCAGTTTCTCACGAGGTTTGTACCTTTACCAAAAAGGGAGAGAGACATCAGTGCTGACAGCAAGCTGGGGAACTCATCTCACCTTTGTAAACATCAAGGCATGGCTTTTTGTCATGCAAGCATGGCAGAGCGAGCACAGCAGACTCCCTAGGCAATCAGGACAGCATTAAGGTCTTTAAAGAATAAATTGGTAAATTTTGCTGTGACTTCAGGTGAATGTACCATCAGCTATCCTTTTGGCAGAGCAAAACCAGAAGGAAGACCAAAGGCAACAAAACCTGCAAAAGCCTCCCCGACAGAGCGATAGCAGCTTTACTCTCTCCAGGCTCCACAGGATGCTTTTCCAGCAGATGTTGTCCAACATAAAACAAATAAAGCAGCTTCCACTAAAACAGGTTTGGAGAGCATTTGCCTAGTGAGATGTACCCAGCTACAGCTCAGAGTAAAGGTCTATAACAGATATGAGCACAATATAACTGCTGAAGTGGGACTCTGAAGAGGATTACTTGGGCTTGGTAACAAGTTAAACAGTGATCCCCTACAGGGAGAAAATGCTTCTGTTCTACTGCTTAAAAGGGAAAGGTTACAAAACTGAATGAGTAGTAATTGTTACTGATGGCAGCTGCACTTACATCTGTGTACAGACAGAACAAACCATTAAAGCATTGCTTTTACATCTCTAGTTCCTGGAAGACCTTGTTTTCAAAACTGCTTTAGTAGGAGTTTATATTTTTACCCTCCCAATTAAAAAAAAAAAAAAAAAAAAGGCAAAAAAACCCAAACCAAACCAAAACCCTAACTTCCCCCCCAAAACCAACCAAATCTCAATGTATCCATTTCTGTTTTCATATAATACTTGTAAAAAAAAAAGTCCTTGGACAGATACTTACATACACACAGGTAGGTACATGTATGCATGAATGTACCAGGTTTTGGCTTAAGAAAAGCCTCAAAGGGTTTAGAAAAGAAATAAAGAAATACTGTTGTTCTTACTATTATACTAACAGGAGTCATTCCTCTTTATTCTAGGGGAATTGACTCATGCTCTCGCAGCTTTCCTTTAACTCACATGAGCAAAGTAAAAGAATGGAGAAAAGTCCACATTTCTCTGAGGGTTTCCTGTTTCACATGGGACAGCTCAAACATGGTTTTTCTCTTTTTTTTTTTTCCCCCCTTCAATCAACTTATCTATGTAAAGAGTTCGGCACATAATTTCCACAACTAGAACCTGCACAATAAAACCCAGCAGTCAAGAAGACTCCAAGAGCCTTCATGGAGTCCCTAGAGTAAACGCTCTGCACGGGGAATCATTTTGAGATAATTAGAACAGCAGTATAGCTTTATCCAACAGAAATGTTATTTGAAAAAGTAATTAGATAATTAATGCACACAGCAGAAAACTCAGGCCTGTAGCAGCATACTGCTTCGCTCATTCACATAGCAGAATTTAGAGCCACCAAAAAGCACAAAGCCCCAAGAGCTACCAAAACCACATCAGAGGTTTGTGGGTTTGTTTGGGTTTTGTTTTTTAAAATAAATTCATAATTGAACTCTCTTACCTCCTTGCTAATCCAAAGTCAATAATTTTAATCTGGTTTCCTGTGCGATTTACACATAGTATGTTTTCAGGCTATGAAAAGAGAAGAGGGTATTTTGAGTTAAATGTATGACTCTGAGAGGGAAATCTAGCAAAAGAGTATAAATCTCAGATATTTTAATGAAAATTTTTAGTATAATACTTTTCCTTCTATTCCTATCATGAGAGAGGAGGATTTGACTGGCATACTGAGTTAGTGAAAGGTTTGGTTTTGGACCTCCCATAAAGTTCAACTTCTGTTCCTGTAGAACAATATTCCTATATGTCACCATAGACAACAAATAAATTTTGAAATGGAAAGGCCCTCTTGTGTAAAACAGTAGAGTGAGTCTGATGGTTGAGGCTTAATCACTGGACTTACTCCTTAAGTATAAAAGTAATTCCATAAAAAGCCAGAAGAAACATGTCAAACGCATCCTTTGGTCTGCCCACGAAAGCAAAAGTTTCTTTTTTCCAGTGAGAGTATTTTTCAAGGTGGGGATGGGGCAGGGGGACGATGGTGACCAAAATTATTACAACTGCAGAACGGTCTACAGGCCAACCAGGTCTAATATCATTTGTGTAAGGTGCTGTATAAACAAGCAGAAAAAAAAAATCAGTTGGTATTTCTGTTCAAAAAGATCAGTTATTAATGGGCCATTAGGAAAATATTGTCATTTTATTGCAGTTCAGTTCCAGGCAGTAAAAAGTACAAAACAATAGGAAGATGGTTGAATAGGTATTTGAACACAGTTACAAGGGGGCAGGGGGAAGTGGAGGGAAGACTGCAGGCATTTCTAGCCAAAGACGTTTTCAGGTGTGGTTTTTTTCATTGGTGACAAAAGGGCATTGTGTAATTCCAAACCGAATTAATAGCTTCTGATTTAAGAGAGGTAAAAGCACAGAATCCTGTTCATTTCACTATTCTAAGCAAGCTACCAAATAGACATTGAAGAAAGATTAATGAATCTCTAGAGTTCCATTCATTGTGGCTATTGAAATAAGTAAGTCTATTCCTTTATGACGTAAGTCCATGAAATGAGAAATGACTCTTGTAATTAGAGACTCTGTGGTGGTCCAAACCATAGCATTGCTCAAGAGCAGAGTATGAACTACTGACCTTCAGATCTAAATGGAGAATATAATGCTGGTGCAAATAGTGGACTCCTTCACAAATCTGTTTTGTAAATAGGATTGCATCCAACTCGGTTAGATTGTAGTTTTCATCTGTGATCCGGTCAAATAATTCACCACCATCAAGACTAAAATTTTGACACAGAAAAGTGTTAAAAACCCTAGAACTGCTCACTAGCTCAATTTATTTTGAACTTGGGAACTTAGGCTTTCTAGTTTAGCAAGGGTCCTAACAACACATCCAATATAAAGCGTATCAGCAGTCTCAATGACTTCAAGAGACTAATTTCTGAGTGTGAAATTAAGTATCAATCTAAATTAAAAAATGGAAAAGTTGTTACTAATATTTAGGGGGGGAGATATACGTCAAACCCAAACCCACACAACCTGGTGATCCGATGGGGACCTGGAAAACCCACAGGGAGTACCAAAGTATCTATTATTCGCTCATTTTATTAGTCTAGAGAAAAATAAGTCTTCAACCTATAAAATTTACTAAATGAAACTTCCCAAACTGAAAGTTGTTTTACATAAGCTGACAACTGAACTTAATTCTGCACAAAAATTAAGATAAAATTACATCAGACATATAGCTCTGAAAGTTCTGCAAGGTAAAAACTTCAGGTATTAATTTCAATATACACATTTTAAATGTCTTACCATATTTATATTTGCTATTTCATTTTGTATTCCTTTTTCCTTCACCTTCCTGTCATTAACAATTAGTTCTGTAGCAGAAACTCAGTTTTTAGGTTACAACACTTCAGGTTTTTGTAAAGCAATATGCCACTACACAGAAAAGGCAGCAGGCATACATCATGAAATCTCCCTTTTGTGATTGATATAGATCAAAATTCTTATTTAGCTTCAAATGGGGAGGTATTTTTATTAATCTTTTCTAATTCTACTTAAAACACCTCACTCTTCCTCCTGTCCAGGCCTCCCACCTTCACTCTCTACCTAATAGGAGATTTTATTTATCCACAACACTTTTATGTAATTTGGTAGGTAGGGACAATGTTTGGGCCTGGAAGTTAAACTTAAATGAAAAATGAACCATAGTGAAGTTCTGTTGATTAACAACCTTGTAATTTGGTTCATACTTTTGAAGATAGCTGCCCTTTTTAACATTTGTTTAAACTGTAATCTTGCCAAATGTATAATTTTTAATCTGAAGAAATCAGCTTTAAAACTTTTTCTTTCTTTCTTTCTGAAAGTGAAATCAACTCTTTGTCAGGCTGGGAAAGCACTCAAGTCTTCTTCACACCTCAGAATCATCATTCCCTATTTCCTTTACTGACCTGAGGAAACCCAAACATCTGACAATTCCTGAGATCATTTAAACTTACTATTCCATGATCAGAGTGATACTATTTTTGGCTTCAAAAGCATCATAAAGCTGGATCAGATTCACATGATTTAATTGGTTCATGACGTTAATTTCATTTTTTACTTCCTCCTGAAAAAATAAATTAACAAAAAATGAACAAAATACGCTCCTTAAATTCCAATCTATTCAAATACAATTATTTGTAAAACCTAGCAACAGCTACACCACAGGTCTCACGGACAGAGGGTTTAATCACAAACATGGGAGATCACAAACAGTCATATAAAGTCCAAGCTGCTACTTGCTAAGACAGATTTTACAGTATTTGATACTACCCAACGACAAGTTGCCTCTTAGGGGCTGATTCAGGGGAGTGGTGTTAAGGTGCTTCCAATAAGGCCAGGTTTAGAGTGTGCTCACTTGGGTTCACAGTAACATAGTTACCCTCTCTTTTGCTCCTTTCACTTTTATGATTTTGGCTGCCAGGTTGAGACCAGTTGATATTTCCGTGCACTTGTGAACTTGCCCAAAACGTCCCCTATTGATACCAAGGAAAGATGGGAAACCGGCTTAACACAGCAGAAACTTTTCAGACAACTATTCTTATCGTCGATTAAAAATAGCACAGTACAAAGTGAACAGAATCAGGTGGCCAGCAGTACGAATCTCCTCTTTCTCTCAGCTTATGAAGGATTAGTTTTATCTTTCCAGCCAGTTGTTCAATGCTTACATTAAAATATTATGCCCCCTTCGTATTACTACATTTCACTGCGGTATGATGACCTGATGATATTCTTTTTCGGTTCTGTAACTGTACCCGCTTGCTGTCCTTCAGTGATGCGTTAGTGGGTATATTAACAAGGATATTTCTGTCCTGATCTCATAACTTTTAAAATGACTATAAGACCAGTAACTGTAGCCACTCCACAGACTGCATTTCTTACATGTTATAAATTCTCCCCCATGTCACCCAGATATGTTAATGCCCCTTGGGATGATTCCTAAACACTGTCTTCTCTGCTATTGCATCATGTTGCTTATACTTATTAAGCCATATTTGTACCTGGATCAACCTGTAAATCAAACCTTCTTGTCAGATAAGTAAGGATACCAGAATACAAAAGCTGAAGCAGCTGCAGACTTCCTGCGAGCAAAAACTAAACGTAAGGTCAAATTAATTGTAATTTCTCCCTTAATTTTCTTTAACGTGGAGTTCAGCACGGAAAAAAAGATTTTGAAAGCTGCCTGACCTAATGGGCTTTGCTGACTTGAAATGCTCTGAATCCATCTGACTGAAGGGTATAGGTTTTTGTCATGACACCACCCATGGCCAGGATTATTACAACAAATGCAATAAACAGTCATCCAAATTCACAGTCAGGCATCTGAAAATGGAACTGGGGTAGAAACCAGTCATCTGAGAGACACACCCTACATAAACCCCAAAATCAACAGAAGGTTGATACAAGGAGCCCCAGCAACTATGATAGCCCAAAAGGTCTCAAGGATGAACCTGCTCGCTCTGGCTGCAGCGAGCTTGTACGTGCCTCACCCACGCACACCTCGGGGCCATCTGACGACGACAGCTCCCTCTCTCCAGCTAACTGCACTTCTCCATGCCTTAGCTACCAACAGCAGTACAGCGTTAGGGACAGGGACACTCACCCGCCCAGTACTTCGTGACGACACACTGAATAGCACGTTGTCACCTCTGTTTGCTTGACACTCACTATGCGATGTTCGAAAGGAGCCGGAGGAGAAGGGCTGTCATCTAAAGAGGAGATAAGCTGGTCATTGAGATGTTTCTGTACACAGCACTGCACTCAATTTCACCTCCCTCACACCACTGATCCCAATCCACAGGACAGGCACACCACCTTGTTGTGTTTGCTAAGTGTAATTAGGAGTCTCAACTGCCTCCTATGCTCCCAGCTCCACAAAACCATACTCTTGTGCTCCCCCCACCTCCGGCATCGCTGCTCCTGAAGGGACAAACCCAGTTTCTCCGACAGGCATTGCTGATGCAGCCCTCAGTGCTTCTGTGGCTGTGGGGCTCCAAGGGAGAAACACCGGGGGCCAACACAAACACCTGGACAAGCCATCCTCCGACTGCTGCTGATAAGCTGCCAATGCAAACACTCAAAACAGAAGAGCACTGCCCTCTCTCCCATCTTTTCTCTTTGCTTTGTGTTCCTCTACCACGCCATCATTTTTTCTTCTACTGGGATTCAGACAAGCACTGAAGCATCTGGATAACATTAAGCATGCCATTCCTTCACTATTTTTAGAGTGGCACGCAAGTAAAATAACCATTGCATTTGCAGCTAGCCTTAAGAAGGGAGGTGCTGAAAATATCCAAAATATCTCTGTTACTTCAAGTGAGGGACTTTTGCTGCTAACATCCTTTTACAGATGAGGAATAAAGGCCCACAACTGAGAACAGGATCCCACCTGCTGAATCTCAACCCTGTTTTTTTTTTAACACTGGACACCTTTGGAAGATCAATATCTTGGTTTATGCATTAACAGAAGAGGTCACCTGAAAAAAAAATCTGGAAGTTTGAAAAAATTACACTTGGTCTTCTTTTAATCCTTATATGGCAGCTGGAAAGACCAGCACAAATACACAGCACTGATAAACGATGACCGTTATTGCTAAAATCAGGGAGTTTCTCCTAGCAGCAAGATTTTTGCAGACAATGTCCAAGTTAAAGTTGCAAATATTAACATTACAACTACTAAGTTTAACCAGTTTGTGGGAAGCTAAATCAGTTAACCATGATACACTTAATGTCCAAGTTTTTCTAGGGTAAAGCTTCCATAAACCTACTTTTGGTGTCCCCCATTCAAAGCAACTTTACAATTAATCTTCAGCTATCTTGGGCTGCAATTTAACATGTATTCAACTCATCTCCAGCCACTATTGAGAAAGCCAGACCCAGGTCAGGACATCTACCCATGTATGTACATTCTGGGACATACACATATTTATGCTGCCAGGAGAGTACTTCCTGAAACAACTCAATCAAGTGTTCGCACAGTAACAGAGAAGAGATCTATGGCCAGTAATGCAGCAAAGACCACAGCAAGATACTCTTCCTGCAATATTTTGCTGCTTTCTGGATCTCCAGTCCACGGTTGCTAAAGCATACCTGGTTTGCATACTCTCTCTCAAGTAGTAAATGCTTAATCTAGAGAAAATTGATTTTTTCAGAATGACTCATACTTCTGATCACACATATATTTCACCCAATTTTATTTTGAAGGAACTTTTTCCCCAAAACATAGTTTAAAAGGAAAATTACTATTAAAAGAACTTGTACAAATGTTAATTCACTTGTTATTTACATAGTCAAAGGTACCCATGGTAAAATGCTCTTGAACTGTAAGACACAGGTGGTGTACTGAGCACTGCGCCAGCTATTATTGTAGCACAAAGTAGCACAAAATCCTCAACATAAAAGTTTCTGAGAGTAACCGCAGGTAACTTACCAATGATCATTTCATCGTGTGTGGGAAGCTCTTTGCTAGCTTCCAATGACTTAGTCTTCTCTGGTGCCATTCCTGTATGCTGATGAGCATCATTTTCACTTCCCCCTGAAGATGCAGACTCGGATTCTCTCCTCTCAGAGCTGGCATCTGTCAGGGGTTTTTCTGCTTTTGCTGTTTCTTGATGGATTTTCACTTCTAACCCCACATCTTTCCTAGGCTCCTTTGCAGAGATATCCTGTGAGATTATGGGCTTGCACTTTAATTCTGATTTCTCTTCAGCCTTTTTACCTGGTTTGGGCTTGCTCAGTAATGGCTGTTGCTTCCTTGTTTGAGGTGCAAGTTCATTTTGCTTATTGTCCCCTTTCACTTCTTGATTTGGCTCTGTGCTGATGTTTTTAGGACTCTGTTGAAGTTTTAGTTTGTCAGGCAGCTGTTCGACTCCTTTCACTTCTGCTGGTGTGGAGAATGGGGATTTTACTTTGGGACTTTTACCTCTGTGATCATTTAAATCTCCCTCCTTGGACATCTCAATCTTTTCTTTCATTTCAGTCATATGTACATTGATGGATATCCTGCAGAGTAAACAGTTGACATTTTATGCAGATGACTAGCCTTGCTTTTGTAACTTTGTGGGGGAAGAAAAAAAAAACATCTATAAGCTTCCAAAACCACAGATTTCTACAGTATTAAAGAAATCTAACTCTACCAATCCTCTTAGGAAATACTCACAACACTAAAGGAAGAGCACCACAAAGCACACTGATGCTTTTTCTGTGCCCTCGTCTGTGTATATGCCTGCCTTCTGCTGAACACAAAATGTCTCACCTTGCAAAATGTTAACCTCACACTTGAATGCTTACCCACTTTTTGTGACTAATACAGTTGGTCTAATAAAATACCACTCTTCTGGGCAGACAGTGGGTAGTGATTGCCTTCACAAATTACAGGCTGATTATCTAAATGGCTGACTGCTCATACGGCTCTACTGATCCAAAGGTTTGCATCCATCTCAGTCCGCTTCCAGCTGGCTGACTTGCACACTCTAACATCTGTGTTTGTGTCTTCTGATGGGACAGCATTCTTTCCATAGCTTTCTGTTAAAATGTAACTTTCATAAATTCTCTCACTCCACCAATACTATTTTCCTTGGCTTTCTAGCCACTGGAAAAGTGTAATAACTTTTTTTCTCTTGTGTTGCCTAAGAAGAACACAGGTTAAAACCAACTCTCTATTCTCCTAAAATCCATCAAAGACATTCGTGTGATAATTTTTGAATCAACTGTTACTGCTCCAACTGTCATGAGCACACAGTCCGATTTCAGCAAGGCCAAATTGAAACTTGTGAAGTTGTAAAGCAGATTTTAGACAACAGTAAGTAAGGAAAATTTCTGACGTCTAAGAGAGAATGTACCTCATTTTCACAAAAGTTATTGCGTCTTTCAGTGGAGTGACCTTATTACAAAAGATGTTATAAAAGAAAATGTTTCTGCTTTTACATAACAAGAGTCTGAAGTTTCTCATTTTCAGCACCTTTAATAACCTTGCGTTGTGCTATGGATCTAAGCTGCACCAGAGTGAGCCACCAGAGGAGCTGAACACAGCTCTGAGCAAACACTTCCACTGCTATCTAGACAAGCCTGAACTCAGCAGGACTCTTGGGCATTTCTCCAAGCAGGGGAACACAATGTTCTTTTGTCGCTTCTGTGTGGGCTTACAGACTTCATTAAAAGTTGCCTTCATTTTAGAGAGGCATTTAGCACCCTGATGTGACTACACACACAAAAGCATAACAGGTACCCTGTGCAGGAAGGCTGCAGCTTCCCCTGGGTTTCACTCTAGGTTCTACCTTCTAGCTACCTGTTGGCCTCCCTCCTCCCCAGACGAAAGTCCAGCGCCCACGGCTCACCAGCCAGAGCCTAAAACCCACAGGAACAATACAGGGAGGTCCCTGGCTTTTTAGTGTCATTACAACAACCAGCTTGGAGGTAACAATGTCTATAAACTGAACACAAAGTTGTTCCTGAATGTTTGAAAAGAGGCCACAGTAGCGAAAGCTTCTACTTTCTCCTGCCACATCCTTACACTCAGCCTCTTAGGAGAGAAAAATATCCCAGTGAGCCAGTCTTACCAATGAGCACTTTTTTTCCCCTTGTGAAGCCTATGTGCTGACATCAGGACAACTCTCATTCATTTTGGTAATTTATTTTTCATGGGTTTTTTCTGGTTTGGTTTTGGTTTGGTTTTTTAAAGAGTTCTGTAATCCCAGTAGACACTTACCCATTGCACAGGAAGATTTAAGTGTCTACTCTATATTCACAAGTACTGCTACAAATTCGAAGTTTTTAAATTAAAGTACACATACACAAAAGTAGTGTCATGTTCTCGTCTGGGCTTCAGACGCCGATTTGTGCACATGAACAATGGGGAAATTCCACACACAAAGTAGCATACATATATGTGTGTGTGTGTATGTATGTGTGACTGTGCCTATCACCCATACATACACACATACACATATACAAACAACTTCATATTTACCAGCCCAGACAGAGAAGGCATGGCAGTTAAAATTTGCCACACAATTTCCACCTGTTGGGGTTTGGTTGGTAATGGTTTTTTTGGTTGTGGGTTTTTGTTGTTTTTTTGTTGTGTGGGGTTTTTTCAAGTTTAAATAAATGGAATTAAAATCAAATCCTAAATAAATTCAAAATAAAATGGATTATGAAAGACATATTACAAAACACCTATATGAGGAAAAGATTAGGCTAACGGAGATTAATAAATGAACTATCTGGTCATATCTTTAGGTGACCAAGGCATTAAAAACCCCACAAAAACACTGAGGACAGCAAACAAGCTGTTTGCTTTTGTTATATACTAGTAAATTCTCAAATTCGTTTCACCCTCACAGTTATAGAAACAGAGGAGTTGGAAAGGAGTGAGTGGTTTATAAACATCCAAGTACTTGAGCTATACTAGGGTGGTCACCTTTCTATCTGCATTACACAGAAGCCCCAATCATATAAAAAAATCTCCCATACATCTAGCCCTCTGACTCCTTGACTTTACAGAAATTTACACAGGGCCCTTGTGCTTTGAGTTTTTTGCCTTAACCATTTGTAAGGTCTCACCACTTCTATCCTAGCATGGCTGGTTTTCCCCTGGATTACACCTCAGCAGGAGCTGCCTTCCTTTAATGACCTGGCTTTCCTTTTTCAACCCTTCTAACACATGAAATGGTTTCAGATCACACAGAAAGCTACCAACAAGGCCATTACCTGGTATGTGTCACTTCACACCCTGTGTCAGATATAGCCCGGGATGTGGAGGGCACAGCTTCCCAGGATGCTGCACTCGATGATGGAGGTTTGTTTTCATTCTTTCCAAGTTTCTGATGAACAAGCTGCCTGTGGCACTCGTCTAGGCGTGGGGCTCTGTCCATATAGTGTGCTTTACCAGGAACATTTTGGTTGCTTACAGGATCTTGATTTACGAAGGGAAGACCGTTGTGTCTATTCAAAGCTTTGACACCAATGTCCTTTTGCTTGTCCTTTGCAATGTCCTTGTCCTTAGAGCTGTGTGTTTTGCCAGCACCTTCTACTACTTGCTGCTGCGCTGTCCTCTCTTTAACTTTGGGTTCAGAGTCAGCTTTGTGGGCTACAGAACTAGAAGTGTTCACCTTCTCACATGCTCCCTTGTTTTCATCCAGCTTTTTCCCACTTTTTGTCTCTGAATGAAATAAGTCATTAATAAACTATCCTTGACAAAAGTGACAGCAAAACAGAGAGAGAATGAAGTAACTCACCATTCAAAATAGCCTATGCAGTCACGTACGTCTGAAAAGGTAGCAAAAAACCCTCCGAAAGGTTTAAAATCCTTAGACCAGCAGGTTTGAGACAGCCATTATTAATGCTCATGGCTTAGAGGTTTAACTGCTCTGCCGGCTTTCCAGCAGTGTTACAGATTGAATGTGGATTTCCATAAAGCAAACAAAAAAACCTGCAAGGCTCAAGCTCACTGTATCTAAAATGTGAAATCACTCTGCGGGCAAATATAACGGGGTAGTTTAGCCACTGCAGACCCATCCAGGACCCTCCTGAACCCGATACACTCTCTTACCTGATTAGAGGGGTAGAGATGCACTGAGCAAGACTCCAAGGGATACTGGGGCTTGAGACAGTGCCTCTTGTATTTTCCACAAAAGGCCAAGAAGGTTCTTCAGCACCTTCTCATGACAATGGTTGTGAGCATGAACAGTGGAAGGTTCTAGGGTTACTTCTTTCAGGATTCAGCATGCACAGGTCACTGGCAATCAAGGTTAGTTCACAACCTGTGTAGCTTTTGAGTCAGAATTGTGACTGTCTGTTTTTGTTACTTTCTAAATGATGATTGTAAAAAGGGGATCGCCCATAATTTAAAGGATTCACTGACAATTTGTGAAGACAACAGCATGACAGGGCCTGCTCAACATCATGTTCACCCCTGTTACCACTCCACAGCATTAATGGATGCAACAGGGCAATGCCCTAGCAGGTGCATCCTAAATAGGAATTTAGCCCTGACATGGCAATGAAACTTGCTGACCAAAAAAAAAAAAAATTCCCAATGTCAACATGTCCCTTTTTCAGAGAGGGGGAGGAGGGAGGGCTGGTTCAGCTGTGTTAAGGGAAAAGAATTTATTAGGTTTGCTATGTGGTATCGCCACTACCTTCACAGTATCTCCGAACAAGTACTGCTCTCAATTCAGCTCACTGTAATTCCAGAGGAAAAAAAAAAACAAACACCTGTGCAGCCAAACAACGTGCTGCTTTTAGTTTCTTGATCTTCTAGCGTTTTGTGGGGTTTGAACCAGGGGACAGATCATCTTGCAGAGGAGGTGAGAACAACTCTATTTTCCCAGTGCTGGTGGACAAAGTTACTCAGTTACATTTGAGAAATTCAGGTAGTGGGAAATAGCAGGCTATTAATTTCCAGTTTGTCTGCTGGTCATTCTAGAGTCAAAGTTTGTAGCATGCCAGGAGTGATACATACCTTCCAGAGGCTTCTTGCTTTCAGTTTGGGTTCCTCTGTTACTAAGCACATGCTTAGGTTTTGCACCACTCTCCTCAGGCTTGTCCTTGGCCTAAAAATGACAGAGGAACACAAAAATAACAGTTATGGCCAAGGGTGTTTATTTCCCACCAGGTTCCTCCAACTATGTAGGTATTCAGACTCTGTAAAACGGACACTAAAACCTCTGATCTTTTGAATTTTTAGTTACTGCTGTGTTTATTCCCTTCATCCAACTTCTCCAGGCTTTTGCAGACAGGTATACTTCTAAAACAAGATGACACAGAATAATACATTAGCTCATTGCTTTCCAAAATTTTGACTGTCAGATTCTGCCTCTTGTCATCTTTACTCATATTGATTAAAAACCATGACATGTGAAACGCAAGAGAGAGATTAGAAAAAAGAAATGATAGTGTATTTCTGTTGCTATTTGGCTGGTGACTGAAAGACAAGCAATGCCTCTGAAGATATTGTTAATATATTTGTCTCAAGGCATCTAAAGGTTCATGATTTGAGCTATGATAGAGGTGACACCAAAAAAGAGCTTCTAGCTTTGTGGTAACTCTTGTGTATGTACTTGATGTTACACATGTCATATTTGGCATGGTTAAACACAGATTTACTGTCTTTTAGAAGCAAATTTTTATTTTTAAGCAAATTTCTTCCTCCAATTAAGAAAGCACAGAGGAGGGATATTTTGTAACAGCACCACTAAACACTTTACACAGCAATACATTTGAAATCAAATTAAAACCAAACAACTAATATTTAGCAAAAAGCATTACACAAAAATAGGAAAAGTAATAATACATTTCTTGGTTGGCATATAGTTAAAATCTAGTGATGAGCAGCCTCCTATCCTTATTTGTACAGGCAAATACGCAACACTTAAAATATTTCTGCAGATAATTCTGCTTACAAGATTGCTGCAAATCAGCCCTTTCATTTGTTAGTAAAAGCGGTTAAGGATTTCATACTCCAACCACATAGATTCTACAACAGAGCACCCCCACCTCCCCCTTCCCAAAAAACAAAGCACTCAAAGAGTAAAAGTAGTAAAAAAATTATTACCATTTTTATGACAGCTCTAAGCAAACCTGCAACAATGACCAGGGGGAACATTATTCTTGCAAAATCCTATGTGCAAAGAAAGCCTTGGATAAGTGACAGTTTAATGCTAGTGGGTTTTTCTGTCTAAGTAAGGAGTCAGAGGTTTGGAAGCTATGAAGCTGAATTCATAGTCTTTTATTAATTTGGCTTCCAACACCACAAAACTTCTTCCAAAAGCATTCCCATAGCATCCCTGGAACGCTGTCATGCCATCAACAAACAGCTTCACCCAGAAATGAAAACATGACCTCCCCACTCCCATCCCCATACCGAGTAACCCTGCGCTAAGCCAGCTCTGTGATAAGCAGCACGCTGTTACAAAACAGCAAAGGTTGGAAAACAGAAACAAGTAGGTAGCAAATTCTTTTTGTGTGCAACACCCGTGCAACTCTGCAGCCCTTTGGACATGTCTATACTGCTATCACAAAACAGGCTGCAAAAACTAGACCAAAGTTAGCACATGGCTCAGCACAAGCTAATTTGTTTTTAAATTTACCCATGCTTTGCTCCACGTTACCCCAGTTCGGTCACGTACATACGCTACCTCACTAATTCAAGCCTAGTTCAAATATCACTCAGCAGCCCGTGATCAAAGTATAGACATATCTTAAGGTCTTATAACTGATCTTATGCTCCAATTTCAAAAACTGTTCATGGCCAGAAGCAAAAAAGGAGAACAATGATGGTCATACTGCAAAACTGGAGTTCGCCATAAAACTCTCCGCTTGCCCAATACACACTGCCTGTTCTACAACCAAGGCAGTGGTTAGAACCTGGGATACAGGCCTCCACCCCATCCTAGTCCATCAGGTCACCACCAGCAGGTCCTTTCACCTCTCAGTCTCTATCTGCCTATCCAAAAAACTTGGATAAAGTTCTGACCTCCTTCAGTCTCCTCTTTTGCAAACACCGATGAGGAGGCAGTGCATAGTGGCTAGCTGACAACTAATCCCGACAGTATGCTAGAAGTCCATGTGAAACATTCCTCCAGTATCCCTCACATCACCTCCCTCTATTTACATCCCTCCTTACTGCTCTTTTCACTTAGATACTGACAATATGGAAATGAAATTAGTTTATCATCTCTATACTCATCTTCACCTGGGCGTTGACATACTGTGCACTGTCAGTTCAGTTCAAGGTGTAAATCCCGCAAAGGACAGGATCCGTCTCCAGGCATTTCGCAGTGACTGCAGGCAGTAACTTGTAACAGTGCAGCTTTAACCAAAACATAAACTTTTCCATTTCTCCAAAAATCTGTAGAACTGAAATTGGAACTGCAAGCAAGTACAAGCTTCATCTCTATCCAGAATTAAAACTGATACCAAATGTATGATTTATTGTTCTCAACACTAATGGAAACTCTTTATAAATTCTTCTGTTTCCTAACAGCCTAACTCACTTGTCAGCCTCTGGCACTTAAAAAGAAAGACCAGGAGAGCACTCAGAAAGCCTGAAAAGGTATGCTAGCACCTAGTATTGACCTGTTCTTGTAAAAGTTTAGATGTACCTTCCACCAAAACATTTTAAAGTTTTGGTGCAAAATATTTGGATTAAGATACAAATGGATATTTGCATTTGAGCCAAGTTCTCCTTACTGTAATCACATCTCTACATACAAAGAGATTCTTGGAACGAACAAACCTATTCCGACTCCTGCAGCTTTCCTCCCTTTCTTCCCCACTGTGGGATATAAGCCATAGTGAAAACCGAAAATTCCCATTAGCTAAAACTAAATCCAGATGCCTATAACTTTTAAAAACAAGGTTAATTTACTCCAAAACACTGTATCAACTACATACTGGTCTTGCCTGTTCCTCCCTCACCATCCTCAGTGGTTAAGAAATGCTTAGGAATTAATGTCTAGGAACTTGCAAACACAAGAACTATTTCATCTGAGGAGTGAACAGTATCAATGGAACCGATAAGTCACAGTTGCATTACAAAGACGTAGCTAAAGACGACTTAGATGTCTAAGGACATATAAACCTGCTCAGGTTTTAGTAACTGGCATTGTGTTCAGAATTCATGATCAATCAAGACAACAGACGCTTCTTCCAACAAAAAACGCTTCCAGTATGTTACTCATACTTTTTACTGGGGCCTCAGTTCAGTCACTAGTTTGAATGACACTGCTGATCTTTGAGCACTGGTAGAAGATGAATTTTCCTTTACAGTAGCAATCTACTCCTCATACTTGTTACAGGGTTGCCTGGCACACTTTGGGAACCTCAGACCTAAGACTGCAAGGTGCGTTTTGAGCCTTGGTCTCCGCCTTAAGAGCCTTGCAATTCAAAGGTAACAGCAGTAACCTGTAACAGCAATACTGAAAGGAAAACCTGAATTATACATTAGGCAAGAAGAAATCAGCAGGAGAGCCTAAAGCCCTGCTACATCATAAAGAAAAATGTGAAGAATAGTAAAACAAAACCAACCTCAACAAGGATTTCCAGCAGACTCCCCTTCTTCCAGGGCACAACGCCTTTGAGAATAAAATCCACTACTTTAGAATTTTTTAATACTTCTCCCACAAATGTAATAACTTTATCCAGTGTATCAACCCTTTTCTCTATCTTTGCCAGCCTCTCCTTATGCTTCGAGGCATCTAGCTGGGCAGCTTTCATCAATTTCAAGACTTCTGAGCATATGCTCTGGATATCAGCCTGGTGAGTACTGTCTGATACCTTTAGGCCTTTTTTCATTGCATCTGTCTCATCAGGAGGTGCTCGCGATACTGTTAGCTTGTTAATGCCTTTTTCTACATCATCAATGCCTTTGTTAACTCGCTGCAGTTTGCCTGTCAGATCTTCTTGGAAATGCAACAGTTTGTCCATCTTTTCATTCAAGAGATTCAGTTTTTTGTCCATCATACTTAAATTGTTCACTTTTGTAGGCTGTAACTTTGTCAGGGCGTTTCCCTCTGCAAGGTCCAAGCTACCCGTAGACATTCTGTCCAGACAGCAGGATGCCAGATAGATTAGGTTGGCTTTTCATTAATCATAAATTAGAAAATGAGGGTCTGAAAGTTCATCTTCTTTAGCTACTCGTATACCAGACAACCTCACTTATTGGAGTCGCTAGAGCATATCATGAGATAGCTACTGCACAAAAGATTTATTTCTGTGTTATCTATTTCTTACTGCGTGCTTTCAATGATGGAGGTAATTTGGCACCATACTATATTTTCTTGGGCCTCCTTGACGTCACAAAACCATTTAAAAAATCTTTCTCAAGTGGCTGTTGATAGGCAAGCATCTTAACTATTGCTAATGCCTGAGCAGACCTCTGGAGGGAGAAGGATTGTTTTTATGACCAGTTTTAGTTCTGTGATAATGAAAAGAACTTGCTAGAGCATTTCTCTTCATTAAACAGGAAAAATATAAAAGTAAATTTGGTGACCTTGTGCTAAGGCATGGAAGAATTCAGCTTTGTCGCACGGATGCAGAGCACCCAGCACAGACATAGGGTATGCTCTTTAGGTTGCCTGGCCCTTGAATTTAAAAATAGAGTACAATGACAAGGATCTGAAATACGTATCTAGCACCAGCATGTCTTTGTCAACTCAAACTTCTAAATTTAAATCTTTCTCCCAGGCTATGAAAGTGAACAAAGTGGGGAAAAAAAATCTTCATGAAGGCAGAGCAGAATTAGTCCAACTATCACCAACAAAATTATTAAATTATAAATCTTATTTAAAGGATTTGTTACTGACTTGCTTTCACTTCTGAATCACAGCATGTCTACTACAAAAATTACAGCCAGTCACTAGAGAACAGAAAGAAAGTCACTTTTGAATACCAAGCAATGACTTTAGAAGAAAATTTGGCTAGTGAAAGCTGGTGGGAGTCGGCATTTCATGCCATGTCACTTCTCCTGATCAAAAAAGTATTTTAAAGTCACTGGTATTTTCACAGTGGTCTGGGATGGTATGGCGTACGTTTTACAATACTCCATATAATCTTATTTTGATAATCAAGCATACAATGCAGTAAAATATACAGTTCTATCTTGAAAGTATAGGACACTAGCAAGAAAAGCTTTGCAACTCTACTACTGCATCTAAAAAAATCAGTTTTCAGCCAAATGCCTTTAAGTAATTAAGTCTTTCAAGCCTACAAACATGCTTCATGACAATTAATCAAAACAGCCAACATTTTTACTAAATCAAGAGTACCAGTTGAATGTTGTCCTCTTAGGGATAAAAAGGAAAAGGTAGAGTCATCAGATCGTTATATTTAAAGTCAGACAACTTGCAGCAAGTATTTCAATAAGGAAACCTAGCCACAGAAAGTCATCTGCAGTTGCATACTTAGAACTTAAGTTGCCACCACCAGTGTGCTATTACAGGCACAGCATGCACGGTCGTGAAACAATGCAAGTACAATAAAGTGCACAACTGGCCTCTACGTCTGTTTGTGGGCAAACGGGAGTCTTTTGAAATCTCAACCCACCTTCTTAATGATCTAACAATTGAGAGCAAAAAGCATTAATGCTGCCCCATTGTTATTTACTAGTGTTATTATTCATATAACTGATTATTTAATCCTCCTCACATACAATACACTCTAATGGTAAATGCTGCGTAAAACAAAAAAGGAGACTTCAGAAAAAAAAAAAAGGAAATCTCTGAATTTGTGTTAGTTTACACAAGCAGACTTGCCTGACTGCAATTCAAGGGGAACAAACCATCTCTTCCCCCTCCAGATTCAGCCACATGCACTGCGTACTCCAGTTATACAGAACAGATTTCACCACCTAATGCCTACTCACACAATGCACTGCAAGATGTGTAAGATAATGCACTATGGAGAATTTTTGCTACACACAGCAAATATTCCTTGCTAGTGTTGTCTGTGGTACATACAGGGAAGATACAGTCAAAACTGCCTTCCACTCAGACACAGCTGCTTGACTTATAACACTACTTACATTGTACTGTGCATCCATAAGCAACTGCAAAATTATGGGGGTGGGTGAAGGACAGAGAAGGAGGAAATCTCATTTGGCCCATAGGAAGAAGTTTTAAACATCTGTCACAAAGTTATCAAGGTCAGTGTTTCTTTTTTCTTTTAATTTCCTCCTCCTCCTCTCTCTGCCCTTTTGAGCTGCTGGCAAACACACAAAAAGGAAAAATGGCTCCAACAAATCTAATTGATTGTTTTGTCTTCAGCATAATAATATGCTCAAATACTGGCAAAAAATCTTTTATTCCTTTTGCTCTGAATTACAATAGAAGGCAATTTTTGTTCAGAACATTGATTTAGTGCCCAGTGTTTGCATCTCGCTTGAGCAGCCTGGAAACAGTGTTCAGTTCCTTTGACAGTCTCAAGCCTTTCAACATATACCAAAAAATAAGAGAAAAATCCTAAATTGCCTGACTCCGTATTACAGATCAAAGTATACCGTCCTTAAACACCACAAAAAAGTACAGTTATTGTAACAAATGCAATACCCTACTAAACTCAGTTTTTCTTTGGGAGGAGCTATTGCTTATAACAACATTTTGCACTTACATACTGCAACACATGTTGCTTCATCCCCAATACCCCTAAATTAGATCTGAAGAAGTTAAAGTGTTCTATGAGCAACGAATACCAGTGAATCCTGCAGGACCTCTGTAGATTGCAGAGCTATGCTCAGTCACCCCGTGTCGTCATTGGCAAAAGAAATTGGTGATCCACAGGACTCCATCATAATCTGGATGTAACTTGAATAAAGTTTCTGATTATAACTGGTCTCCTGTGGGGATTTCTGCTTGTTTCTTCCAGGTAACAAAAAACTGAGCAGTGATCTGGAGGGTGTAGGCAACCGCCTCCGCTCCATTAAGAGCTGAACGGTAATGAACTTCTTGGATACCTTTAGAATATCTCCAGGGTAACAAGTTGGAATGCCACAGAAAAGGAACACAAGCACTGGAGAACCAGAACTACAAGTGATCTTGAACCAATGATGCCAGAGAGACTTCTATTTGCAAGTGGGAAATGAGAGTTTCTTCCTCTTTGCCTTCAACCCCACAACTCTCCCAGCTGTGAAAGAGAGATGTCGGAAAACAAGAGAAAATGTCATATTCAACACAAAGAATCTATGATATGGCAGTTCAGTTATGAACCCTCCTTGCTATCTCTGACTCAAAGGAAGGAAAAAACACAAAGATGGGGTGAATAGAAAAGTTAAAAAAAAATAAATCTACAGCATGTACTAAAGTGACAGCAGAGGCTTATATCCAAAACAAGAAATGTCACACAGGTTAAAACCAGCTGCTCAAACAGATCACCTCATTAGATTATTGCTCTGCTTCCAACAACACAGTAAAACTGGAAATGCCTCAAAATACATAGGGAAATGAAAAAATAGCCTTTTATATGGTGTAAACAAAGCCAAAGCTTAATAGAGAACTTGGGGGCTCTGGTAGAAGTTTGCAGTGGTTGCAATGCAACAGAGCTCTAAGGAGATGAAGAACTCAATGTGGTAAAACATCAGTAGCTTACAAAAAGAAAAAAACAAACACCAGATAAGCTCAAAACAATCTGGTTACATCTGCTAAACACTACTCAGGCAAAAAATACTAATAAATATCTTTCACATATTTAGAAATCAGCTGTCAACTTTTTCAAGTTACACTGAAAATCTACTTAATCGACATCTAGCTGCTGCAGCTTATTAACATGCACTTGTTAGTTTTTCCCCCAGTAAATGAAAGGGTAAATAAACTTTTTTAGGGTACCTAAACTTTTGAAAAATTAAGTCCTACATTGGTGAGTAATTTCTCATGAACAGCGCGTTTCCTAGACACATGAAAGGTAATAAATCATGTCCACAGAGTAGCGGTGCAGCAACAGACCAATTCTCATGACAAACGGGAAGCACTGAAATGGGCATTGGCTCTAATTTAGAGGAATAACTTCCAAGGGCAAGATATGTCATACAGTCTGGATAAGTCTATCTAGTCCAGTAGCTGGGTTTCCTGCT
>NW_009633044.1:0-6203 GCF_000690535.1 Cariama cristata | reverse complement strand
AAACCTTGCCACACAAACCCAATACAAGAACAATTTTTACTTTTTTTGTGCATCTTTTACGCTTGCAATAGGAAGCTGTAACAGGAAGCTACTAATTACTTGTTCGAACTTGAAACATTTGAAAGTATTGAGTAGACAGGATTATTTGCACAAGAAACAAAAATATTTGCCCTCACATTTGCAATGCAAACTGTATTTCTAAATGAAGGCAACTTCACATGCCTGTGTAATGATTTGTGTTGTAAATGGTTATGCAGAGGCAAACATCACATGAACGGCCCTGTGTAACATCATTTTTGTTAGAAAGATTATATAGGAGGCTTTTGCAAGGCAAATCTAAGTGACTTAAAGTTTTGACTAGTTTTGATATTATGTAAACAGAAAATCCTCTATTCATTCATTTTAGCTGATAACTTACATGGATTAGAAAGCAGACTTTCAGGAGGATTAGTCAGCACTATCAGACAGGGAATAAATCGGAAGACTGTATAAAAATGTAGCAACATCCCTTTCAGGATCTCAAAGGCAGAAGCTGCGAAGGCACTGATCAAAGAAACGATCCGCGGTAATAATACGCAGAAATCTGAAACCACCACTCAGCATTTTGGAGCCAGGGCCTGTGATGTAGCATGAGATGAAATTCAAATCCAAAGGGACCAGTATGGTAGCACATCGAGTGCTGGAGATGTCACAAATGCAGCACTGGATGCAATTATCTGCACCATCTACACTTCAGACCTTCCTGGAGAAATATCAAAGAATTGGAAAACAGACAAAAGACAGTATCAAAAATAATGAGGACACCTACAATGGGAAATGAGTGGTCCGAACAGGATCTGTGTTAATTAAAAAGCCCTTGATTTTCTGTCTTTTAAAGTCAAAGAAAATATGCAGAATACCTCAAAGGCATCTGCACAAGCCCTAGGACCTCAAATAAAAGCAATTAAAGCTAAGGAAGGACCAGACAGTGCTGGAGGAATTCCTTTAAACTTCTCTTTTTTTGAATGCCGATGAAAGACTATACGGGAAGATCCAAGTACTAAACAGATTTAGAACTAGGCAAACACTCAGGAAAGTGTCAGCAAAAGAAAACTTGATTCAACGCACCTGACAGACTGCCAAAGGCTACTCCACAACTAATGAGATCCCTGTATAGCATATTAACAGTTCTCAAAGACTACAACATGATGGATGATTTCTAAGAGATATCCCTACAGTTATCGCATTTGAATAAAAAGCAGTTTTAAACACTTGATGGGCTGGCATAGACAGCTGACCTGTAATTTAGCCCAGAGCACCTACAGAAAGCCCAGGTGTGCAAACCCCAGGAGCGCAAACCCAAGTTCTGTGAAACTCAGGGAAGAATCAGATCAGAAACACCCTGAGAAATAACCACTTACTTTGTTTATCACATTTCACAAGAGAGAAACCAAGTTACCTGTCCTGCATATATACAATACACCTTTTAGAAAGCAACAGCTTACGTAAAAAACAGGCTTTACCACAATTTTTGTTGCCATAAATCATAGCTGCTGAACTCACTCTTTTGTCTGTATTCATTACCTCCTTTAATAATGGAATTTTTTTACAGGGTCCCTGTGGTAAGTTACGTTAGAAACTTTACAGCTATAATACAGGAAAGATGGGAATCAAAGACACTGATTCACTTCCAAGGTGACAACACTGAGAAATCTCAAATATGACTGCCCATCAACTTATCTCAACTGCACCTTACTTTTAAAAAGCATGTCAACTGAAATAAGTGCTAGACTACTCTTATATTTCAAATTGTTAGATTACATAAATAAAAATAAACTTGGCTACGCGGCACTTCCCTGCAAGGAGAAAATGTCGCAGTCTCAGAAAATAGATTTCAGTGGAATGAAAGTCTACACTTCCAGAGCTCTTTGCAACCGGGCGGTCAGTGAGCAGCAAGGGACAAAGGATCAATCCTCATACCATGAGAGTCTTCATTTTAATGGGTAGACAACAAAGCTTCAGAAAAAGAGAGGAGAATGAGGTGCAGATGCTATGACACCACCAAACTTTGATTAGAGGCCACCACAGATTGTGAAACAAATTACCAGAGATCGGATAGCAGGGGATACTCTTTAGAAATTTAAGAGAGAAAAAATTGAGATAGTCAAAAATGAAAGAGTACCAAAAATCGAATGACCTAGAACACCCTTCAGAGAAAGACAGACTTTACACATTCAGTCAACATGATGGAAGAAGGAAACTTTGAATGACTTGTACTTTTCTATGCTGGCTAGAATACAACTCGCCTGCTGAGATCCCATGACAGCTGATTTCCTGCCCTTCCTTCAGTTATATTTGCATCACCTCTACTGTCACCCCTGTACAAAGTTGCAATCACCAAGATACTAATTCAGGTGACATTAAACCTTGGAGATACATAACATCTATTTAGCAATTTGACATAAAATCTTCTGAATGCACAAACTAGGCTCTTTTCCCTATTTTGCTTGCAAGGCCTGGTACAGTAGGTGTTTTCAAAGCTTGTCCACAGAAATGGTTGTAACAGGTGTCTTTTCACCACTTTTGCCGTGGAGCTCGGTGGTTTCCCATAGGATGTCGGGGATCCATCCCTGGCACCGGGCATCCATCCTTGCCACTCACTTTTTTGAGGGAGGGTAGCTAAACTTGTAATTCATGAGCAAGGACAGGCATTTTTTTGCCCAATCTCTCTTACACATCTGGCTATGACAACATTGCACGTATATCCAAGCTAGCTTTAAACAAGCAGTAGTGGCCATCCATCTGCTGTGGCACAGAGCCTGGTGCAAATGTCCCAAGCAGCAGTAAACTGATGTGTCCATGCTGCTTTGGTTATTTTACCTTCACCAGAACTGTTTAAGTTAAAAGTCACACAGGTATGGCCACACGATAAGGCAGTTGTACCAGTGGTGGCATTATAAATGAAGTCAAAAGCTTACCCTTCATTCACATAGCCCCACTGATTTCAATTAACAAATACATTTACGGGCCTGTTCACGATTTCTGTTGAAAAGTACTGATCAGATGCTGATTACCAGATCTGACATGTCCTTAAAAACACATGAAATGTAAGAGTTTTATGAAGAATGAATAATATTTTGCTTTGATTTCAAATCTTTTATTCAAGAATAGTCAAAGCATGTTTTTGACACTGCAGCACCTTCACAGGACAAATCTTTTCTGTGAGGTAAGTCAGTATACACATGAGAGCACAGTCATTAACCCCAAGGTCACAGGTTAACTGAGCACTCAGGTTTGCCTTTCTCTCACTGAAAATTCAGCTAGACAGTCCTGTGCGGCAATGCTCTTGGACAAAGTAAGACAAATAAAGCAGGACTAAATCTTGAAAGGTTTAAGAGCACTCCAAAGAGAGAATTTTTCACATCAAACTGTCAGGAGAGATCACCACAAGATAAATAGAAATGGATACGGTCTGACTGTGATGGCACAGTGACAAACATTAACCGAGTGCACGAGAACCGACACTGCACCCTACACCTACAGAGTAAAGGTCTCCTCCCGGGGTAATGAACTTCAGCCTTTTCTGGGCTTGCACAAAAACTTCAAGGCAGATTTATGAATTATCTGAGAAAAGTCAGTTAAAGCCACCTCAAGACCTGCTTCCTCATTTCCAAGGAGGCCACATCTCAAAGGCTGCCTGAAGACATCAGTTAACGATTATGGCTGTTGCATCTCAGAGCTGCTGGAAGCCTACTGTTTACTAGAGAATAACGTGACAGTTTACATCATCTGCTGCCTAAACACAAGCCATCACCCTGAGAAACAAGACTGGAAAGGCCACATTCTGACCCCATCCTATCTCCTTCTCCTGGACTAGGGCAAATGAAGTCTATCTTTTCTCGTCTGGGCAGCAGAGCTCAGCGTTTCATGCTGCCTGCTCTGGAAAACCAAAGAAGGGATTAATCCACCTTCCCATAGGAAGAGCTCAGCCCTGGACAGCAGTGATCCTCGATGGTCTCCTGCAATACCAATGTTCTGTCGTGCCATCCCTGTGCTGAGCACTGTCAGTCAACATCCACAGTGGTCAGAGACAGTCCTGGAGTAGCCAAAAGTAGGAGGTTTTCCATGCAATGTGCTCGTGCACTTCTGTGGCAAACATTTCCTCTCTGTCAGAGGCTAGCATGTCATAATCAACAGAAACCTCCTCGTCCTCGGCCTCCTTCTACAACCTTCAACAAGCCCTCAAGGGATACGATTTCCCAGCCTGTCTCAATTCCCCACCAGCAGTTCAGAGAGCAGTTTTGAAAAATGCTTGATCCTTACCAGTTTCCAATGAATCGGGGATCACTCTGGTCAATATAAACGGTTGTCCTAGGATCAACATAGAAACCAATAAGAAGTCCTCCTAGCAAGTATCCAGCTGCAGGACCGAGTGCTCCCATTACGTACATGATGGCTGAGGAAATAAAAGGTCAGGGTCGTACATCAATAAAATGAATGTTTCATTAGTTATTTACATGTAAAATCCAAAAGTAAAAGACATTTCTTCAAGCAGGGCGTTTTGTACCCTAAAACCTTCAGAGCCTGTTTTTGCAACCTTCAAAGTCAGCAACTTCTGCATGAGTGACATATTGATAAGAAAATCACTGCTTTCTGTACGTTTTCAGTCAAATTATGGATGGAAGTATATACTACTTTGGTATTTTAGATGGAAAGCATACTTGACTTTGACAATATTTTTCATATTTGGTAACATTTCCTTCAGATCAAAACAAAATTTAATAAATAAATAGAAAAAATGTAATTAATGGTAAGCAAACAGAAAAACAAAGGATAAAAATTGTGTAAGACACCAAAGAACAAAATACAACATTCCAACTGAGTTACCATCAGACTAAAACTGGATTCAAAAGAACGATCAAAGTTAAGAAATCAAATATTCCTATTTCAGACACTGACAGATGTGCTTTTATCTGTGAGCCATGGACTTGCCCGTTTCACATACTGATACCAGCAGACCATATATACCATATTTCCTGCAAGACTCCTGCCTTATCCAGAACATTTGATCTTTTGAATTTAAATCTTAATGCTATTTTGAAAGAGATTTCCTGATTTAAAAAGCAAGTAAAATGAAAATAAGTTTCTCGTGTGCGACCATACAGACACACATTTTACAACATCATCATAGTCTGAACAATCGATGACAGCAAAATCCTTATAACTTGGAATAACACAGTAGGAGATACCAACAGAAGGCTCCTATCTACTGTGTCTTCTACAAGATACTCTTCAGAGTGCAGTCTCCAGACCTGGTCCTTCAGCCATCCACCGGGGCCTGTGTAAGAAAACATCGCAGCTCCCCTTTGGCTTCTGTGCCAGTGCAGTCAGGAGCAAGGGAAGACTACATCTTAGCATAGGGTCAAGATGCAACTGGACCGGGGACCCAGGAAACCTTTCTGCATCTCCAAGTAGAGGCATTGTTGTGAGACACAAGCAGGAGCAGATCAAAACATCTGGTCTGTTTGTTGACAAGAACAGAGTGCTGAGATTTAGGAATCCTGCTCTCACTTCCAGGTTTTGAAAGGTGGAAAATGTAAAGGCTGTCATTTGCCTTGCCCTTAAGTCTTGCTAATTCCACGCCTTTCCTTTTTTGCTTCTGCAAATTCCAAATCAACTTCTGAACTAAGCCAAGGTCAGTCCTTACCACCTCAAATTCAGACACCTTTTACAAGATCCATATGATCTTGACCACAAAATCAAGACCATAGCCATCTTCCAAAGATTGTTCTTTTGTAAGGGATCAGCTGTATCAGCTGAATGTTCTCAAGTCCATGGGGTCTAATGGGATTTACCCCAGAGTACTGATGGAACTAGAGGACGTTATGGCAGGACCCCTCTCAATCATCTACTGAAAGTCTTGGGAGTCTGGGGAGGTCCCTGCTGACTGGAAGCTGGCCAATGTTATTTCAATCTACAAAAAGGGCATGAGGGAAGACCCAGGGAACTATAGACCTGTTAGTCTAACCTCAGTTCCTGGAAAAATAATGGAGATTATACTGTGTACTGAAAGGCATTTAAAGAATAATGCAATCATCAGCACAGTCAACAGGAGTTCACAACAGGAAAGTCCTGTTTAACTAAGTTGATATCCTTCTGTGATAAGGTCACCCACCCAGTGGATGAAGGTAAGGGGGTGGATGTAGTTTTTCTGGATTTTAGTA
>NW_009633043.1:0-27081 GCF_000690535.1 Cariama cristata | reverse complement strand
TCCAGATCATTGATAAAGGCATTAAACAGCACCAGCCCCAATACAAAGCCCTGGGGAACACCACTTGTGACCGCCAGCTGGATTTAACTCCATTCACCACCACTCTTTGGGCCCGGCCATCCAGCCAGTTTATTACCCAGCGAAGAGTACACCCGTCCAAGCCATGAGCAGCCAGCTTCTCCAGGAGAATGCTGTAGGAAATGGTGTCAGAGGCTTTACTAAAGTCTAGGTAGACAACATCCACAGCCTTTCCCCCATCCACTAAGCAGGTCACCTTGTCACAGAAGGAGATCAGGTCAGTCAAGCAGGACCTGCCTTTCATAAACCCACGCTGACTGGGCCTGATCACCTGGTTGTCCTGTACTGTGGTGGCATGGTGGTACCCAGGATGATCTGTTTTAACCGTTGGAGAAGTACAGTTCAGCCTCATATACCCCTGCAGTTCACAAAAATCCAACATTCCTTTGCTGTATTCACAGCAACTGAACACTGTAATTTACTGCTGCGTTTGACTGCTTCTCGTGCAGTATTTTAAGTGACACTTAAGAACATTAAAACTTTGAAGGATATTTCATGATACCATGAGGTTTTATTGATTTTTTTTTTCTTCTTTCCATGAAGAAGTTTAAAACTAGGTGGTGTTGCTGTGTCTGAACCAACCATCTCCACTCACTTGGGTTTCAGTCGCTGCGTGTTGTGCAGAAATGGGGAAGACTGGTGGTCATGTATGCGCACAAATCTTCTACAAAGGCATGTGATCTCCTGTCTTCCACAGATCAAGGTATCCATGAAGACCTACAAGGTCATGGACTAAATCTAATCTAGTGGGGCATTTAGTATTGGCTTGATGTATCGCAAGCTCAAAAGCCACCAAAGTCCCAGCTGAAATAAGGTTTTATGTTGCAGTGTCAGAAAACCTTAACCAAAGAGCCATACCCCATTGAGGATGGCATACGAAAGCAACCAAGCCCCATTTTTCATATGTGGTCCTCAGCTTCCATCCAGGCCTGGCCGTCCTGCAGGAGATGGTCCCCAAGGAGTAACATGCAGACCCATACAAGAGGATTTTCTGCTGGGTTATCAGTTCCCCTGGAAGATGTCATGGTGGCAGGTGGGTCAACCATTGCTGGACCCATGGTGATGGTTTCTGGGGACCCATCCTACCAGTCTGCCTTCATCCAAGCTCTGCCGTAGTGCACAGGGAAGGACGTGGGTCCTTTTCCTGCACGGGTGAAAGAGCAGGCTGTAACTTTAGGGGATCTTTCCAGACTCTTCACTTGTGCTGTTTCCCTCATCTTCATTCTTTGTTTTCTGCTCCTTTCTTCAAAGGTGAGTTTTGCATTAAAACATGGTAAAATTTGCATTTCCTTCCCCTTCCTTCAATTTTGAATGGAAGCAAGCCAAGCCACTAAAAACCCAAATAAAGATCAATCCTGAAAGCGTGTGACATGCAGAAAACTGAAAATGAGGCATCTTTGACTTAACACTGCATCATTCCTCTCGCCACCTCACAAACAGGTGTGCTCCAGAGAGTCGTGATGCTCTCACAGGGGCCTTGTATCAGCAGCAGCCTTCAATATCACAAGTGAGAGGTAAGTGGAGATGTCTCTGACCCCATCCTTTCAGCAATCGTACAGCTTTGGTCATTAGGAGACCTCAAAATACCTGATAATAAGCACACCACAGATTCAGAGATTTTTCAAATCATGAGATTTTCGATTCAGAAGTTTTCAAATATGAATCACAGTGAGCCTTAAATTGTTTCCATCCTTCCTCATACCATGACAGTGTATCAAAACACCTCATTCCTATAGCTTCCTCCCAGATTAAAATGATTTAAACAAAAACAACTTGTTTTTTTAAGGTGGCGTAGAAAAATTCGTCGATATGTTCCGCTGGACAGGCCCCATACAGTGAGCACTGAAGAGTGTCTGTGGCAGTATCTCATTTTCTAGATATGAGCAGCAAGACAATGGTATTAACTTTCCCACGCAAGGCACGTAACGAGTGGTGATATTTCAAAGAGGCCACTATATCCAAAAGGATGGCGACAGAAGAGACTTGTCTGGTTGATTTCCTGGGCTTTTCCCTGGATGAACGTAATTTTCAATTAACTGGCAGATCCATCAATTACAACCACTATCTCCTTGTTGCCAGGCAAGGGTGATGGCTGTATCTGATCTCCTTATATGTCACGAGCCACAGCTAACACCCAGTGTTGAATTAAAGCATTTTAGCTCTCAAACGACGATGTTATTGTCTTCCTCATCACAAGGGAAGATGGGGCCATAAATACTCAAAGCCTTTTAAGTCACAGTTGTGTTAACTTCCACCCAGTGAACACCACTTTGCAGGGCTGGCCCATAGCATCTAGTGCAGTCACTGGTTTTACAATATATTCAGCTGCATGAGATGCATTTTGGTCATCTCTGAGGGTTTAGCTGTACCTTTAGGTCTCTAACAGCAATCCTTTCTTGTTAGTTACTGTCCCACCAACAGCTGACATCAGCTGCACGTTGTACCGGGAAAGATTTTATATTGTTGGCCAAATAGCAGACTAGGTGTTGGCAGGAAGACTTGGTAGACACAACTACACCTTGACATCCCTGCTAACAGAAGCATTATGAGACCTGTGGCTCGGCCAGGTGTGATCCACCCAACATTTGCCTCGTTAGCACTATGCAAGGCAACTTTCACATCACAACTGTCACGTGGCCCTCAATCAATTCCATTTGAGAAAGCCAAGCATGGAATACTGAACCATTGGGCCCTGTACCATCACAACTGTCACGTGGCCCTCAATCAAATCCATTTGAGAACGCCAAGCATGGAATACTGAGCCATCGGGCCTCGTATTCTGCGACCCCTTCCCCTCACAGACTGCCCTTGGTGATCTTCACAGCCCTTTCTTCCTTCTTCTAGGAGGTGCCTGAACCGAACACCACGTGCGCACAAGTGTCTATCTTGTAGAGGTGTATTTAGAGGCAGTACCAACTGAAATCTTGGGCATGGGCAAGGAGGTGTTTGGTGCTTTTCCACCCGGCAGGTGGGACTTGTGGCACAGTGCCCGTGCCATTGCCACCATGTCACAGGTACTAAGGTGGACCCATTATATCCCATGCCATGACAAATTTTAGAGGAGGCCCTGGCAAAGATGGGCTTGAAGTCACGGCACACCATCTCCTCCTGAGGGGCGTGCCTCTGGCTTGAGGTTAGGGCCTTGTGGGCAAGGATCCAGCCCTGCCCGCTGTCTACCCACTCCTGGCGTCTGACCCTGCTTGCAGATCCCTGAGATGGAGTGAAAGTGCTGTGAAGTGGATAGAAGCCCTTAAAAAAACAGGGCTCCGGGGTGAGAAGCTGTGGCCGTTTACAGTAGCACGAGCCCATATGCACCTTCCGAGCTGAAGACCAGTAGACGTGTCCAGTAGACATGTCCCCTTGTCATGTTTGCTGCAGGGTGGCAACCGCTTCCCAACCCCTCCATCCACACCAGGGCTAGATGTCTTGTTGTGACCTTGCCTGCAAGGAGCGTACTGTGGCTGTTAGTTGGAATAACTCTCCCAGATCTATAAAATCATTTGCACACCTCAGTGCATTTAGTGCGATTTGTAGGAATTTAGCCCATTTCTAAAAAGAGCTAGGAAGAGGAGACAGGTGCTGAGCTCCTCGGTACACATCGATTCACAAACTGCGTGCCTCCAAGGATCTGGGCTGTATTTTTGTGCAAGTATATGAAGATAAATTAAGAGATTATTTTAGTTTGGTTTTTGTTGTTTGGGGTTTTTTTAAAATTTTTAAAAGGCAGCTGCAGATGGGAGGTGCTAGCCAGCTGAAAATACATGGTAGATGTCCGTAGCACTGGGCTCTGAAACGTCCCTGCAGCCAAAGCCACTGGAGTAAGACCTGGTCTCGCCACGGCCAGGATTTGCTAGAGATCTTGCTGCCCTTGGGGTGTGCCAGCATCGCCATATTTGCCTCTTCTAGAAGGCATGTGTGACGGAGAAGTAAGGTGTGGAGGTCTCTGGTCTGACCCTGCTCCCAGCAGGACCAATGCCACAGCCATGGCAGGTTGCTCAGGGCTGCGTCTGGGCAAGCTGGGGCTTCCCCATCCTCCACCGTAACCACACTTCTTCTTGATGGAGGGACAACATTGTGCTGGTACAGCACCAGCTTAAAAGCAGACATCGCTGAGCAGCAGCACCAAGGTGGCATGCAATACTGACAGATGAGTTCCTCTTTGAAATAAGGCAAAGAAGAGGAACCTGACCCCACCCCACCCAAATTGTACAGTCATGTCTGGGTCATCGCTCCCAACCTCAACTGCAGATTGAGTCCCGGCACCGAAGGGCTTTGTGAGTGCCTGGGCAAACGTGGCATTTGCTCGGCTGCTCCGTGCTGCAAAATTCAACGTACCGAACTCCAAATGGCTGGCGACAAGCCATTAGGAGACTGCTGCTGGGATCAGGAGCCTGAGTGCTCTTGGGGAGGACAAGGGCACTCTCTGAGCTGCCCAGCGAGTGCCTTGAGCCGCTGTGCAGAGATTTCCCTGGGGCCGGAGCCAGTTTTGCCTCTGATCCAGGCTCTGGCTCGGATATGCCGTCCATAAGCTGCTTTGCATGGCAGAGCTGAAGCCCTGAAATCCCCGAGCCTTCTGCTGCTGCTCTGCCCGTCTCACCGCACCGCCTCCCTGTTAGCCTCCTTAGGATTTTTGCTGAATTCTTACATTCAGGTGGCACCTTCAATATCAGCCGGTGATGGCACCACCGCCGTGCTGCAGAGCGTGGCCAGTGCTTGCAGCTGCTGTAGAAGAAGCAACCCCACATGGCAGTGAAACAACCCTGGCCAAGGAGTGACAACGACTGGCTTTCTTTTCAGGAAGAACCAAGCAAGTTTCTCCTCTGGAGGTAAATGGGTGGAAACAGGTGAGAAATAACCCTGGGAGAGCTTTTGCCGAATTGCGAGTGCAGCGATCCAGCACAGGGTGTGGGGCAGAGTGCTGTCATCTTGGAAAAGCTGTGGAAAAGCCTCATGATTCTTGTAATTCCCCAATTTTCATCCCATAACAGTTGAGCATCACTATAAACAGCTGCTTCGGGTATCATTCGGGGGGAAAAAAAAAAACAGGTCCTCATGCACCACGCTCTGCGTGGCTGTCACCCTTCTCCCTGATTGCTCTGAAAATCTGGGGAGCAGGTTTTAGTGCAAGGGGCTTTAATGCAAGCCGGGGCAATAGGGGTGAGCAGAAAGCTGCCGCTTTGCCCCAGCCAAGCCCTGACACGCCTGTGCGGGCCCCGGCTGTGGGAAAAGGAGCCCGTTCCCTGCCACCCCTGCTGCCCGACCGCTCAGCCGGTCACGAGGACGCTGCGGTAAACCACAGCTCAGCTTGAAACTATCTTTTCGGCACAGGGTTCCTGTCGAGCCGAATGGCACCTCCTCCCTCACCTGTGCCGGTGCTGAAACATCCTTCCTTTCTCAGCGCTATCGTCTGCTCAGATCTCTTCTCCAGGATGATCACACACATCAAGATCTTTAAAGCGAAGCACGCCCTGCTGCAAGGACCGAGGTCTGGTTTCCCCTTGCTTCTTTCGGGGCATGGAAGTGATGCTCGCACCGTGCACAGATTTGGCCATCCTCTGCCTTTTTCAGCCAAGATTGGGGGGGAAAAAAAAAAGGGTGGTGGCCAGTAAGGCACCGCTCAGGGCTGAAATATAGGTCAGCCTCTGTCCCAGCAGCTGCTTTCCTTGCCCACAGCAGAGGGAAAGGGGATGAGCTGGCAGAGGAGGAGGGGCTCAGCCATGCTCCTTCGCTGCGTTTTCGGTGTGCAGAAAATCCCGGATCAGCACCTCAGAGCTTAGTGAAACACAGCCAGCGTTTCGATCGCAGCCGCCGAGCAGTGAGCATGCAGATGGGCCATTCCCCATCATGGGAGAAAAGGAGTCTCAGAAACGCTCCTGTACAAAGAGATTTTTGTTCTCTAGCTGCTCACAAGTCTGTTGTAGCAATAGCCATTGGCTGTATACGATGATTGCTTTTTATAGGGAGATGCTGGAGCAATTTTGTCCAAACCATGGACTATTAGCACCCTGCAACTTGGTCATTTTGGATTTGCTGCCTCCCTTAGTACACCTGCGCAGTGCAAATCCCACTCTCCTTTTATTTTAAAGGCAGTTTTGGAGACCGGCTTGGGAATGTGAACCACAAACACAGCGGGATTGGAACAAGTATAAATAAAACCCTGGACATCGCAGTCCAGTGTTTAAGCCAGTCCCCTGGCCCTTGCCAAAGGACTTGGCCAAAGGATTTCTGAGCAGGACACAACAGCTCTGGATTCGGGAGAACACTGGGTTTTCTGCCCCAAACGTGTCTGGAGGAGGTTTCTGGCTGTTTTGCCAGATAAAAGAGCTTGTCATATTTGCATCCCCAGGACTGTGTGCTGGAAACAGGAAGCGAAACAGCAAATGAAAGGGACCCATCTGCTCCTTTTCTGCTCTGCAAGAGGGAGCTGACCCCCCCTTTGCATGGCAGATGTTCATGAGGAGGCTACAAGGGATGGTTACAGGTCAGCTCCCACCCCCAAGGACCATGTGCTCTGCTTCCCATGTATCCCCACTACGGCAATGGACACAGGTGCCATCCACTCACTCCCTCCATGAACATCCACAATCCTGATTTGAGGCAGACCAACCTGTCACCATCCTGACAGAGCCACACCAACACAACCAGCATCCCAGGACTTCTCTGGCAACAGTGACAGCACCTCAAGGAGGCTGTCCCCCCTCCTCCTCCCCCCGCACCACTCAGACCCGTGCCAGGACCGGGGATGCTCCCTCCCAGGGACAGGGGAGCAAGACAGCTCCCCACAGAGAAGTTAGGCACCCATAAGAGGACATGGTTCTGCGACTGTAGAGCTGTGGGATCGTTTTCCCACTGCCAGTCGCAATCAGCACATCCAATCCAGTGTGCCCTGGAGGACTCTGATGGGCTGGGAAGGCTCAAGAGCCCACAGGCTTGATCTTCCCCCATGAAGAGGCCAAGCAGCCCTCGCTGGAGCAAAGGCTTGAGGAAGAGATCCCTGGACTTTTCATGCCCTGCTGATAAAAGAAAAAGGAGCAGGCAAGCTTCCCACACTGTGAAAGGCAGTAAGTTTCAACATGTGCAGGACATTCAGTGAGCGGAGCCATCCCAAAGAAAGCCACATTTTCAGGCCACCATGATGTGAAAGAAAGAAGCTGCAGAGAAGACCCCGGCACTTCATCTTCCTCTCGTGGGTGGCAAGAAGGGTTGTGCACAATGTGTTCATGGACCCAGCAGAAGCGCTCACCTTGCAGACCTGCTCAGCAAGAGCTGGCTGGCATCACCGCACGCTGGGAGCACCGGTGGTGCTCAGAAAGGGGCAGTGGAAAAGGCACACTGCTCCTTGCACATGTTTTGGATGTGACAGCTTCCTCCAACATCCCTCCAGTACCGTTGAAATACCACCTCGGAGACCAAAAGCCCATGGCACAAGCCCTCAGACTCCTCTGCTGAGAAGACTAGCGGTCAGGCTGCTCCAAGTTCAGTGCTGCTGAGTGAGCCAAGGCTGCCGACCTCTAGCTAGCTCGAAGCAAGGCTGGGTTGCTTTCTATCTGCTCCACTTGCAAGCAAGAATGTTGCATATCAGCAACTTGCAGAAGCTGTTGGAAAGTGTGGCGATGAACTGTGAGCGCGAACAAACAGCTGGCCCGATGTCTCCTGTGGTGAGTTGGCCGATCCCAAAGAAACAGCCCATCCCTGTGCGAGTGGGGCATCCCTGGGACTGCCCTGCTTACCATTTCTTGGCCACCTGAGTTGACTTCACCTAGAGAAGAAGATACTTGGTGGGGACAGGGGGGGTTAACTCTCCGTGAAGGATCACTGCATGGAACGCATTTGTGAGAATAAAGGAAACCTCTAGCAGATGATGTACCCCCTTGTCCTGTTCGTTGAGAAATCTGAACAAGGCTGGAAACTTCCACCAAAGTCCTCTACGCATGTGCATCCTTGCAGACCCATGGGATAAAAGCTATAGCTGATCTTTGACAAACCCCAATATTAACCTTCTGATCTGGGGTGGATATTTCTTTAGGTGTGAAATGCTCCTGAGTTTCTCCATTAGTGCTAAACTTCCAGGTCGGACTCATGCTGAGCAAGCATCTTAGCTCCAGGGAGAGGAATTCAGGAATAACTCATGCATCACTCACACAGCCAAGTGACCCATGGGCGTGTGCTGGAGGGGACACAATTTGCCAACAGCTGGCATGGCATTGCCATGGCTAGAGAGTAAGGTGAAACCAGATGGACCTTGTCCTGCAAAGCCTATGGAGGTGAATCCATGCCCCAGGGAACCACCAGGAGCTGAACCTCCCTCTTCCCAGTCACTGGTGTGTTGCTGGAGCATGGCTGCAGTAAAAACAGAGACACAGGGTTTGTTATTGCAATTATTACAAATTACAAGGACCAGGGTCAGCTTTTGGGCAGAATCTGGTCATGCTGAATTAGACGGAACCACACCAGGCTAAAATCAATGTTGCGGTGATGGATTACATTCATCTCTTTCTCTGAACATATAAATACTATAGGCAAAAATCCACCAGTTAAAGTGGTTTTGCTGGCAACTGTAGGGATGTACTTTTCTTCGCTCAAATCTACCTAAAAATACCTAGGTGAAGTTTTCTTGTGGGACTTGATTTTTCCTTTTGCCCTTCTTTCCTGCAAGTATTGTTTTTTTAATTTGGTCGGTAAGGGAATGATCTATTTCTGTACGGATAAGTAAAAAAAATACATGATTTGTTGCTTTTGGTTTTCCCTAGAGGTCATAACTGTAGATTAAAATCCCGAGCCGTATTCACTGATGCAATGTACACACAGAGGACTTCGTGTGGGGGTGCTCCACCTGGCCTTGGTCCAACTAGTCATTTTTGAAGGAATGTGATATTCAGCTGCTAAAGTAGTGAGAACAACAGAGACGGGACACTGTATGGCAGATTTTCTGCAGGCATCTGTGAGCACAGGCATTTAACTCAATGGCGTTAAAGAAATTCCTGCTTCTAGGGAGCGACTAGAGGGTTAATTTTGGCTCGCTCTTGCTCGCTTACTTTATTCTTTGAATAATGAAATTAGTTGTTCCATAGTCTTTTGAAGGGCTGAGCTTAGCCTTCTTGCAGAACAATACATGCTGTGCTTTCAATTTGAGTGCACTTATGGTGAACTTTGAGCTACACATCTGCTATAAAGAAGTAACTCATTCCCAGTTGGCCATTGCTAGCAAAAGATTCAGGCTCCATCTACACCTCGGCATAGTTTTGTTTGCCGCATGTAAGCCCAACGTGCAGAGTAGACGGGTAAAAACTATTTGCAAACCTCGTTAAAACACGCTGGCACGCTTAGCGCTTTCACTGGGTGAATGAGAGCTGGAGATGAGCCTTGCAGAAGGGGAGCACGCGACTAATCTGCAGCCCATTAGCAGCAAAGCCCCTTAAATCTGTACATTAACTTCCCAGCTGCATTGGAAAGCTGCATGAGGAATTTCCTCGGGATGCTTTCAGTTGGTGTTTCCGAACCGAAACAGGTGCCTTGGTCTGGTTACAGGTGATTTATGGCAAAGCTGGTCCCGCAGGCTTCCCTCGGGACACCAGGCTTGCACACTTTCTTAACACTCTGCACTGCTGGTGATGAAAGATGCCCAGGATGGGGCAGAGGGGAGGGTATTTTCACCTCCCTAAAGTAACATCTCCAAACAGTGACAGAAGAGTGAGCACAGGAATGGCTAGGAAAGCCTGTAGGCATTTCATGGCATTGCAAAGAACCACGGAAGGGAACTTTGAGGTCTAATCCCACTGCGTGTGAATTGTTCCTAATCTCACCCTCCGACCCAGGATCACAGGATGAAACCCTGCGAGAGGAGTGCAATGAAAATTGCACCTCCCTGACACTCCCTGTAAGGATGAGACTATTGTAAATATTAACCCACCCCTACGCACTGCTGAGGTGCCGGGTCGCTAATTGCATCGGTCGCTTTGACTCCCCTGTGCTCAGGCTGCAGTTTAGAGGGCTGCTCAGAGCACTCACACCCACGGCACGGGTCCTGACCCACTGGGTGCTGGCAGGACGGGTGGTCGAGCCCCTGCCAACTCGCACAACACACAGCCATGCGTGGAAGGGCCAGGCCAGACCCAGAGGTGATGGAGGAGAGGAGGCTCTCCCCTTTAATTTCTTTTATTACAGCAGCTCGTCTAATCCCTCCTGAGTAGCAGTCACGTTGACAGATGGTTGCGTGGGCTGCTGAAATAAAACCACAGGAGCAGTGTCACCTCTCGGGCACAGCTGAGGCTTCAGATGCTGCATTTCTTCCCTTCATTGGCGGTTAAAAAAAAAAAATAAAAGACATTGACACTAGGGAAAGGCACGACAGGTCATCTGGATGCGTTGGCCAAGGTGTAAGGCGGGCAGGGTGGCAACAGGGCAGTCCCACACTCAGTAAGGGCATCCTATGGGATGGGACTCAGTGTCCTAAGCAGTAGAAAGGAGCTGTGTTTGAGGAGGGAAAAATGTTGTCTTTCGAGTAGTTTCTCTGTGCCCAAAGCCCCTTATCTTTATAAACCAGAAAAGTTAGGACAAAGGTGTAGGAAGGAGATTGAAATGGCAAAAGCAGAAGGGATTTGTGTGGTGGCATCTCGCTAGAGACCCTAGTTCCCAAATGGACGTTGTTGTTATGTAGGCAGCGTTGATGGCATCATTTAAAACCACGACCGATCTTGTATACCTGGTGGCAAAGCCAGAGGAGTGGCACATTGTGGGTGCACAGTGCCGTAGCAGGGTATGCATGGCACAGTCGGTGCAATTTGTCCTCACACCAATTGGCATGGCATTTTTTTTGGCTTCTGCATATATTCAGTAGCTCCCTTCCCCTCCTTCTAGAGAAATGAAATACCACCCAGTCTGGCATTCTGGGGTAAGACCATCTGAAAATACACCAGAAAAGTGATTGTCCTTAAGCAAGCAGGTCCCACTTGCATGCTTCTGCGGGGCGACTCAAGTAGACAGTGCATGTAGGCACGGAGGGAAGACTATACAGCAAAAATCCCTCAACCTACTGGTCCCACACGTGTCAGTTTAAAAATCTTTCTTCCAGACATCTTGGCTGATGGTGTGCGCGGAGCTGAGGCTTTCCTTTTGGAAACTGGGTGAATTATACTCTTCATGGTGTCCATCGGTGGACGAAACCAAACCCTTTGGCTCCAGCCCAGAGGTCTCTCAGGAGGTGTATGTGCAACACCCATGAAGGTGCTATTACTAAATGCTGTGCAGTATTATTATTGCTATTACTCGTAGTAGTAATAATAGTAATAGAGCAATTGCTATTAATAATAGCATCATGGGCAGTGTGGTTGACTCAACAGATGGATGATTGACAGCCATCAAAACAGCTAACACCGGTGTGTCCTCTGATAGGTTTTTCAGTGAGGACTTTATGTGCACACCTTTAGGATCACCAGGGAGATGTGTGTGTTTGGGATGATTCATCTCACCTGAAGCAGCCCAGCTCAGAGCCCAGTAGGTTTCTCCTATATGAAAATTCACAAAATGTACCCCGTGCTGCCCCAGGACAGCCCAGCCTATGGCATGGGCAGGCACTGGAAGGGCCCCAGGGTGATGGTGGAGCCCCATCCTCGGCTGTGCAAGAGAGTGGTGAGGACCTTGCCAAGGCCCACAGAGGCTGCCTACAGCACCCAACCAAGGAGGAGACAGGAGAGACCTGAAATGAAGTGAACCTCTCTCTGATGGCTTTGCTCGTCTAAGTCCACCACAGAGAAACAAGAAGGGCTGAAACATTCCTTGCCCTGATGAACAAGGCTCCTGCTGGCCCATACTCTTGTCAAGTTACACGTCTCACAGAAGTCCTTCCTTTAAACAGCACGGTTATGCTTGGGTGGGATCTATCTGCAGGCTTAATCGCAAACTTACCCAATGTAGCTGCACTGCCAGGTGAAATGTTTACAACCGAAAGAAAGGGAGCATCTTCAATAGCTGGGGAAATAGAGAGTCTTCCAGCAACCTCAGTACTCTGGGGGAAGTTCTTCAAAAAGAGCCAGTAACTCCTTCAGGGCCAAGTAGCACTCAGAAGTGCCACGACATCCTCCAGCCACCAGAAGATCTATGGCTTTTGCTTTGTTTTTAGACGAGGTCAGATGCTTATTTCAGTAAACCAGTTCCTTGGAAGACAATGTTATTTGCTGTCTTCTCCCTCTCGACTTGCAGTTCCCAATCCTGTGTGCTGCTCTGAGCTGATGACCAAACACTGCTCTACCTATGAAACATGTCCTTTTGCTGCGCTCTGACCTCGAATCCGTCAGCTGACGTGCATGCAGAGGACATGTAGCCACAGTGACTTGGACACCTGGAGTGATCTTGCTCTGAGTTTACCTAAATGTGAATTCTGCCTTGAATGCCACTTCTCTGACCCAAGCATATCAAGTGCTCTATAAATTAGCTGTTTGGGGAGCGTGTTGAAATTACAGTTAACGATGTGAAGCCATAGCCATGCTAATTAGCTATTCTAAGCTAAGCTGAGATGTTTCAAGTCAAGCAGGATTATCAGATCATACGGTTTCTCACACCATCTCATTAAGTTTAACACGAAGACAGACCAATTCTGGGCTTTTTTCTTCCTTCTTTGCTTTTAGGGTTGCTGTTGGCTGCGGATCAGGCAGGCATTTTGTCCAATATAGAGATTGTCTCATCAGAAATATTTTTCTCCTCACAAGCCTCATTTTTGACCCTCGTCCTCTCAGTTGTTCTTCGTGATGCTGGTACCACCTCCATCCTCATCAACATCTATCAACACCTGCAGTAGGAGGTGTTGTGCACAAAATGAGGTCTTCTTTCCAAAACCAGTCCGTGACCACATACTTCTGATCCAAGGACCTAAATTTGACCTTGTTGAGTGCAAGTCACAGTGAAGAGAGCGGAAACACAGTGTTTGCTGCACAGTGACAGAAGGAACCATCAGTTCAGTCCTCCAGAATAACAGGTCATTATATTGCCCCCAGTTATTGCAAGATAAGCAGCTTGCATTCATCCCAGAGAGGCTACCAGGCTTGACCTGAGGATGGCAAGAAATGGTAAAACAACTTCATTCAGTTACCTGCTTCACCGCTTGATTCACTCCTGGGTCTTTTTTTCTAACACAACTGTCTGCAGTTTGAACCACCAGGACTTGACAGGTCTTCTTTTTGTTGCCTTGAAGAGCCCATTGGTATGCAGTAATTCCCTCTTTAATGCATGGAAAGGAAACTGCTTCATAATCTTTTGAGAAGCAAAATAGGCCAACCATCTTGGTCCTTTCCTTTTCAACCTGGATCATTAAAGAGATGCTGGATATGGCAGCAGGGTCCTATAATTCTCTGGGCATGCACAAGAGCGTGCACTCTCTGCTCTGTGGGACATGGCTCCGTGCACAACGTTGGAAGCTGTGGCACATGCTGCCAAGGGGAGAGACCTGAGTTTGAAGGTCAGGATTTGAAGGAGGTCCAGGATCTGAGTTGCTCCAGTTTAAGCAAAGCAACCGAGCAGGTCTTTTTCTCCAGTGGAAAAACCACAGGAGATTGCTGCCATGGAAAAGCGGAGTTATCGCCAAACGCGGAAATTTGTCCTGATCTGTTTACTAATATTTGATGCTCCTTTCTGGATGATGTTCAAACTGAAATCCAACCACACGCGTCAGCAACTTCCTGCCCTCCTCCTCCCCACCCTCCGCTCCTGGACCCAGGGGACAGTCGGGGATGGGAAGAGCTGGTGAGAGGCAAAGAGGGAATTGGGTTGCTATTTTTATCTCACAGAATGGGTTCTAGAGATTCCAGGGCCAAATTCTGCTCGGAGGGGCACAGTGAGAGCACCAGAGGCAACGGTCCCTGGTGCTCTCATGGGTCCAAGGGCGAGCAGTGGCCGTGTCATGGCAGGAGGGCGTGGAGGGGCTTTGCTTGGCCAGCCCCTTGGGCCACCTAAGCCTGTGCCGGGCTGGTTTTTAATGGAAAATAAATAGGATATTACAATTGTCTCATTATTACAGGGATGTTTACAGCTGTCCCAGCCTGTGGGGGAGGGACGGGAGAGCCAGCCAGTTCCCAACTACTGAAAGGTCAGCGCGGCACATGTGGCTACCGTAACCCTTCAACTATATCAGGCATTGAATTGTCTACTTTAATTAGTCATCCCCAGTTCAGATTTAAGAACATTAAACTGAGACGTGTATATTATTCTTTGCTATAAGCAGTCATTATACTAAAACCAGAGCTTTTTGCACAGCCTTCAAAGACATGCGCTTTCATTGCAGGTTCTTTGGTGTTTGAGGTTTCTTTGGACTAGTTGTGAATTATTAACATTATCCTATCTGGTTATAAAGCAATGGGATCTGGGGTTTTACTTCTCTGCTCTGCTTGAAATCAGAGCTGTGTTTTAAGGCGAGACGGGCTGGGTGGGAGTGGGAGTAGAAAGGTTCCCAAGACAGAGAGGGAGAAAGCCCAAGGAAGGAGGTAACACTAGCCAAACAGGCTAAAAGCCAATTAAAACCCACCCAAACCATTTCCTGGAATCCCAGGCAAACCCTGACCCAAGGTCGCTGAGTTTTGCCACTACCCTTCCCAGTTTTGAGTCATGGCAAAGGCTGCTCCTCTTGGTTTGGGCAGCTCTCCTTCTTGGAGATGCCCATGGCAGAGGCACCACAGGTTACACCCTTCCCGTGTTGAAAATGGACGATATTAATTACTATGAGTAGCCACGGTCTTCCACCACAACAAACTGGTTTTCTTCATTCATTCCTCTACAAAGGTATGACTGCCCTTCTTCTCTGGCTTTTCTTTCAAATGCCTGGAACATGCCAGTCTCACCCAAACCAGATGGCAGGTGGGTTTTGGGGAATGTGTCTGCTCTCAGGAGGCATTTATTTATCTAGCAACACCCTCAAACTTGTGGATCACCCAACTCCCTGCTAAGGGCTTTGGAAAATGCCAGCAAATCCTTGAGTGCATGTTTACAGATGGGTTTGGAGAGAACAGCCTGGCTCGGGCGTGTCACAGCCAAACCCCTCCGCCTGAATTTCAAGCCTCCTTGTACAGCCTGAACAGGACTAGAGACCCCTGGAGAGCTCTACCCAGCCATGAAAAGATAGTATCTCTCTCCCGCTGTCCTGCCAGTGAATATGCCGTGGAAAATTTTCCATGGAAGACCTACCTAGCAGGACTCAGGCTAGTTGTTTTTGCACAGATCTAGAGACATTTCACTTTATCCACTGTTCTACTGTACAGTGTGGGAAAGAAAATGCAGATTTTTAGTTACTGGTTGAATATAAGGGACCAAGGAACAGTCTCAGGAGCTTGACAAGACAGGTTGGTGTGATGGTAAAGAGAGCAGGACAAATAAGTAGGTCTCTTGAGATTTATTCCTAAGAAACATCTGCATCAAAACACAAAACAACCAGAGGCACCAGCTGCTACTCTGTGTCCAGGGTGGCTGTACTTCATTGCAGCATCCAGAAGAAAACACACCTACAACAAAACCATCAAGGTGAGATGAATTCTGCCCAGTCTCAGCTCAAGCATCATTAAATACCCACCAACAGCACTTCAAAACACACACAGCTGGGCTTGCTGACTCTGGCCATGGGGAGGCTGAGAGGAGTCTGAGAGAAGCCCCCTGCTGTGGGACGGGCAGGGATGGAGGAGATGCGCCCCAAGGGAGGGCAGCCACATTGTGGCCGCCCAGACCTAGTGCTGGTGCTTGGGGTTTGAACTAGAGACCCACCCAGGTCCCCTCCACCAAGAGAGAAATAGTTGTCAGATAATGTCTCTGAGTTTGCACACGAGCTTTCTCTAAAAATAAACCAGTTTGGGAAAAAAAAATAAAAATCTGTATTTGTCTTTCCCCATGAGCAAGATGGGGAAGTTAATAGCAGAGCCAAATAGGACACCAAGCTCCAGTTACATAAAACTTCTGACTTTCTGAACACACACATGGCCCAAATTAGGCAGAAAAGACAAAACTGCTGATTTTCTTTGCTTTAATTCTTCAATTTTTCTTTTTTCTTTTTTTTTTTTTTTTTTTGAGTAGAAATCCTGCAATATTTCCATTCTGAAGCCCTGAGGCACAGTGTGAACTACGCACCACAGGATCCCTTGAGACTGTTGCCTGCAGTGGTGCGTACCTTGACCACCCAGCTGGAGAAGTCAAGACCTCATTTCCCAGCCACTGTCCTAGCTTGTTCCCTGGCCTCTCTGATCACGGATTCCCTCCGTTTCACTCTGTAACGAGGAAGTGAGATCCCTCTCATTCATTGGGATCCCAGGGAGTGGAGGGGATTTGGGAATGTCTGGTGGAAACCCGTCTGCCAGGCTGTCTGGGAAGCCATCCATTGCTCCAGCACAAGATCTGTTGAGATCTTCTCTCTTAAAATTGTTTCAAGTTCGTCAGATTGCATTTTTTAAATTTATTTTTTTCATGGAAAAACCTTCCACTGGATAATTTCTGATCAGTCCCAAATTACACCTTGAAACCAAACTGTACTAACACCTCATCCGAAGGGAGAAAAGAAGGCCAGGGCATCCCACCCCTGCCCTGTGACTTGAACCCCATGCTGTGAGCTGCCTCTGCAGCAATTGAGTCATTTTGTTGGGTCATTTTTTTGGAATATCTTTCTTTCACCTCTGTTTTGCTTTTTGGGGTTTTCCTTTCTTACTACCAATAACACTTCAGAAAATGATTTCAGCTTAAATCAGGGCTTGTGTTGGACCAAAACACTGTTTTGCACGTCAGAAATAGTCTCTTGCAGCCTGAAAACACAGCTGTAAAAAATACGTGGAATAAACTCAAGGAGGCATCAACTCAGAAAGAGGTGCATGTGCAGTGGGGCAGCGAATCAGCCTTAACAGTGACTCTTTAAAAGCCAATATTGATTATTTTATCTCAAAAAGAGCAGAGGGGGCTTGCCTTTCCAATGCCATGAGTGGAAATCAACAGATTTGACTCAACCAAAATGAGGGCTTTTTTCAGACAGCTCACAGAGATCGCAGGGCATGTCTGACCGTATTTGGGGACCAGCCCTTCAGGCAGGTGGTGTATCAGATGCCAGAGCATCCCTCATTTCAGCCAAGGGAGGGCTGAATCCCACAGGACGTGACCATCAGGAGGAGCTTGCATCATTGTGCATAGAAGACCTCCCTACCAGGAGATCTGTGTAATGCCGCTTGGATGAGGTGCTTTTGGAGAGGCCAGTCTGAGGCTGGAGGAAGGACCCAACATCCCACTTCAATTTGTTACCAGTTTACCTCCTTTTAGGACCAGTTAGTCTAGAAGAAGAGGGTTCATAGGGACTGGGCTCTCCATGAATGGTGATGGCAGAGGATTTCTGAGCTTCCAAATTTCACCTCCCACAAACCTTTTTTCTCATTCCAGCATTAGAAATGGCTGTTTATTATTGGAAAACTGCCACATATTGCAAACATTGCTGTCTTGGGATGGCAGAAAATTAAACAAGTCCCATGGCAGAGACTCAAACTGTAAACTGGGAAGTGCTGCCTGAGATCAAAAAGTAGACCGCCGCAACTGGCCAGCACAAGGATGGTGGCTTGCTTGGTGTTTTAACAAGCACTTTGCACTTACCCGCTGAAGAATCTGAATTTAGAGCCGGGGTTTCTTCAGCACAACCTCCAGAGACAGCTCTCTCCCTCATAAGATTTCTCATACAAGCTGAAAGCTGACTTTGCTCTGTCTTTGTCTTGCAGATACAATTGCTGCTCTTGCGCAGCCACCAGTAATCTGGGCTTGCAAACTTACGTACCTGTGCAGTTTAGGTAAGTTTTTGAAGTATAGCAGACATGCAAGTTTCTCAAGGATCCAGACCTTGGGGTTTTCTGTTTTATTTTTAAGATTTAAATTTAAAATATTTACTTGATTAGGTCAAGAGTTAACCTTCAGTCATGACAAGTGCTTTCTAGTCTGGAGGAATACTTCACAGGTATGAGCACACTCTGATTTGCACCTCCTAACAAGGCATTCATAGACTCACTTTGATCTGGCAAGAAGGAGGTCCTTCTCCAAGACTTGCCTTGTTGCACAGATCTGCATTACAATCATTGTTCGGCTACTACAATCAAAACACTCTGAGCTGGGCTTTGTAGGAGGGTTTGGTGGGTTATAGAAATGCATAGCAAACACTGCCAGTTCAGATGGGAGGTCAACGACCTGCTCCTAGATCCCAGCTGAGCCTCTCCATGAAATTGAAATGGCATAAGAGGCACCAAAACCCAACAGGGATCCTCCAGACTGAAGCTATTTGGAAAGCTCTCCTTGCACCTTCTGCTTTCCAGTGTTAGAGAGGTCCCCTGTTCGTTAGCTAGGATGTGTCCTCAGTGCATCTACCGGTGTTACCAGGCCCTAAGGGCTTGTAGGCGACAGCCTCAGAAACATGAAGAGCCACTGGGGGCTGGCCATGTTTTCAGATGAAGGTACCCAACTGTGTAGGTACCTACAAGGCACCTTCACAGGCTTCTCAGAAGCTTCACTGCCCATTTACACTCCTAAAAGGAGCTACTGGCTCCCACGCTCATCTGAAAACCTGACCTGAATGGCAGTCAGGAGGGAAGATACCCACCTCAAGTTCACTTTAGCTCAAGTCTATACCGCAGGGCAGATCCATGGTAATCAAACCCACCTCTGCCTGCAAAATGAGCAATGCGCAGTATTTTGCAAGGGAAAGTCATTGCTCTGCTGGCATCAATACTTTTAGTGCAGCTGCCAGTTTCGATGGCTTTAGGTCTCTGGTTTAGTAACTTATAGTTCACTGTGTGTATCTCATGTTCTTGTTTATTCCTGGTTGAAATCAGTGTTGAGTGCCTACAGAAATTGTTTACTTTACTGTTGTCAATAGAAACCAAAGGTCAAACAATCAGAACTGAGCCTGTGGATATAACTCAGTATCTGTTTATATTTTTGGTGATGAGTATTAATAAAAACATTTGTTTGGCCAAGGAGGCTCCACGGAGCAAAGGTGACCATGTAGCTGAAAAGTGAAGAATAATAAGCCAAGCCTTCCTCCAGCAGAAAACACAGGGACTAGGGAGGCTCTCACCAATGGTCCTGCATGGGACAAAGACAGGGCTCTTGGAGAAACCCATGATTCCTTGCAAGAGACTTTACCCACCAAGAGATGGCTCCAATGTTGAGAGGAGCACCCTGTAGCAAAGATGAGCTTCGCATTGCATTGGAGAGCTCTGGCTGGATCTGACCAGCAGGCACCATCCATGAAGATGGCATGAAGAGCAGCTGTAATGTCCACGCTGTGGCCTGAAAGCTGTGCCCCATGGTAGCACAGGGATGGCAGGTGCAGAGGAGGCAGTAGACTTCTTCAGTCCACACTTAAGCCTCATGTTCACTGCCAATGAAGCACAAGTCAATTGGAGGAACCCTGGATGTGCCTGCTTTGCTGTCACCACACCTCCCCACTTCAGGAGGGAAGCACCAGCCTGGTGCATTCATGCAATACACCTTGGGGCGCAGCCTGCACCCCTGGAAGCAGAATTTGGCTTGGCAGGGAAGCCTCGGATGGCTTCATAGTCACAGTCGCCTCGTAAATCCGTCTACACTGAACTAGATGCCACTGTGTATTTTCTACTACAGCTCCCAACCCTGCAAGGTTGAGGCATCTATTGCAACAGGATCCCCACTATAGTATCGCCTGTGACCCCTCTGAGCATTTCGTGGGCAAAGCTTTACACCTTTAGAAAAATGTCTATGCAGAGTGCATTGTAGCTTTTTAATGACAGACCCATGGAAGGAAAAGGGATACATTTGGGGACTTTAAAAATAACTATATCTGGCACAACAACAAATAATTTTGTCTGGCTTCCAAACCTTCCGTTTACAAATGTTTTAGTTATATGGCTTGAGCAAGGCTTTGGGGGTTTTTCTTTTGTTCTCTCCTGTCAGATTCTAGTTTCAGCAAAGGCACCATGCTTAACGCACATGTAAATGCAACTCCAACAACAAATATGCGTTGAGCTTGTGTTGGAATTGTTGAAGATCACACAAAACTAGCACTACTTGGAATGGCTCTAGGTATTTCAAGATTGCAAAAGTCATAGCTAGATAGGTACATAGGGAAAAGACAAACTAAAAACACACTGAGGAAGAAATTCGCATGCGATTAGAGAAATTTAAACTCAGTGGTTTTCCACTATTTTACCCCACTGGAACTGTGCCTCATCGATGAGGTTGCAATGCTGAGCTTTGGCTGTTCAGGCATGGTGGAGAGCTGGATCTCAGGTCTTTGGGTCAAGATTTCCTAGCCATGCGGAGCTGAACAGACACGCTCATTTATCCTTGGAGTGTAAGATCTCTTAGAGAGGTGTTTCTAATACTCTTGGGTTTGACCAGCAACCAATACTCTTGGGTTTGACCTCTGCAGTGAGGCAGTTCCTAGCTGCAAGCATTCACATCATTGGGGCAACAGCAGTCCAGTTCCTCCAGGACAGGACTATTGCTCTTTCCCATCTCCCACCAACAAATACATGTTCTTCTTATTTACCACCCCTCTTCCTTGGGGAAGAAGTCAAGGTAGAGGAGCAAAAAGCATCTATAGGGCCAAAGAGGATTGCACTTGTTAAACGTTTGAGCCCTCTCACTCTACCTTGTCCCATCTCTGCCAGACCATGCCCCATGTCCCAAACACTCTGCACCAAAGCCTCTTCCTTCCTTGTATGAGTTGAATTAGAAAAGAGAGGCTCTTGTATTACAGAAAAGTCTTTGTGATGCTTGGGTAATGACTAAGAGCACTGTATCATCAATAACTGAAGCCCACTTGCCTCTTTACAGTGAAGCACTGAGATTGTTTTGTTGGCTCTTCGTTAGTATCAGCCATGAACAAACTAGTATGTCTAAAACAAGGACTTGCACAAAACTAGAATGAAACTTGCATCGGGTTGGGAAAAGAAAGAGTGGCTAGGTCTTATTTGTAAGCCATCTGCTCAGTACCTCTTGTGGGTTCAAAGGGGGCAAATCTGCAAGACACTTCAATAGCGTTACACGACTTCCGATTCGTTAGCGTGGGGCTGTGAGTAATTCTGAAACCCTCACCTCTGAAGTGGAGCCAAATGGCAGCAAGTGAATCACCCAGAAGACCGAGACCCTTTTCTGCTGGCAAAATAACCCATGAACACATTGCAAATTGCACATGGTTTTTTGCTTATTCAGCACTTTGGTGCAAGCGGCTTTTATCTTGTCAATATTGCTTACTGATTCAGTACATGAATGATTGGATTGTGAGATTCTGTAGTTCTTTTACTCAGAAACCTAATAACACAAAATTTCTAAAACAGAATGCGTCTTTACACTTTCACACAAGTTCGGGGTTCAATCTCTGAACTCTGGGCTTCATCGTTAAATGTTTAGCTTGAATCAGGATGTAAAGCAGAAATCACTCGTGCATGATGCCTTGCTCATTACATCCGTCTTCACAAGGGACCGTCTCTTTGATTTCCTGTGTCAGAAGAACATGAAAATGGCTGTATTGGCGCAAATCCACTAGGCGCAGGATCCTATCTTGAACTCTGGCCAAAAATTTGGGGAAAGGCATAAGAACAAGAAAAGCATGCAGGGAAATTTTGCTTGGGTGCTCTCACAGCTTCTGGTGCTTTGCTGCTCAGGGATTTTATGAAATAGGTCATTTGGGGAGCAATCAGTTCCCTTGAAAGAATTCCTCATTCGTTAATTTGTTCATCATCCTTTTAAACTCACAAAAACTCCTCACATCTCCAGCACCATGCACCAGGGGACCCTGAAGGGGAAACGTGTCCTGAGAGCAACATCCTCCTCTTGTCCAACCTGAACCTACCTCCAGGCGAAGTCGGTGCCATCTGATACACTCTAATTTTTTATAGCAGGAGAGTTCATACACAACCAGACAGATTTGGCTTACACAGTCCACCCCTAGAGAAGCCATTCTAGATCTTTCACCCTCCCTGAAGTTTTCCCAGCTCTGTTGTACCCCTTCTGAGATGGGATGACTAAAACTGCACCCAGCATCCAAGACACAGGAGCTCGGGGCATTCATGCTGCAGCATTGTGATGTTTTCTTTTCCTTTCCTGGTAATTCCCCATGGTCTTTTGGCTTTTTTGATGCTCCTGAGCAATGGATTGGTGCTTTCATAGGACCATCCATCAAAATGCTGGGATCTCATTCTGGAGTGCTCATCATCAGCCAGAGCCCATCATCTCATTCGTGGCATTTGGGTTATTTTTCCCTTTGTGTATCACTTTGCACCCAGTTAGTGAATCGGCAGTTCTTCACCGTGGTCCCTCAGCTTTACCATTCCGGAAAACAGAGTATCATCAGCAAAATTCCTCTTTTCCAGCTTGCTAACAAATGTGTTGAAAAGCCTGGATTCCAGTAATGGGGGGTTTTCCATGCTGCAGCTTGCGTTGGTGCCTCTGGGGCCCTCACTCTGTGCCCCTGAGCAGAGTCCAGCCTCAAATACCAAATCTCTCTACAAATACCTACATCCTCACTGAGCTACATCCTCACTGACACCAGGGACTCCTGGTGTCCCCGGGGCACAGCACGATCTTTCCCCACCTGGGGGTGGAAAAGGGGATGGGAGTACCTCCAGCTGTCTTTCGAACGTTGCCTAAATCCTAAGGAATGAGCCTGGAGCTCTGAAAATCTGCAATGACAGGGAAATAATTTGGTTTGTCTTTTCACAGAGGCATCGAGCCAGGGTTTTACCCTAGTTAATGAGCTAAAATGCAAATAAGCTAAGTATCTTCATTTGTGTAGGATTCCTTCTATTTTACATCAGGGGCAGTTTGGTCTCTGTCCCTCAGACGGCTATAAACCTGTTAAGACTAAAATAACTGAGGCAGTATCAATCTGGGGAGATTAAGCCCGTATTTTATAGCTAGTGTGCTGAAGCGGCTATGTCCTCGTATCCAATGTTGGACAGTGAGACATTTGTGGTAGCGTTTCTGGGTTTAACCACTCTATTATTGTGCTTTTCTGGAAGCAAGCCTGGGAAGATGCTGAAGTTCAGCAAATGGAAACTGAAATCCTAGTACTTTTTCATTTATTAGCCACTGCTCCATGCTCAAGGAAAGGCATGTGCAATTTTTGCAGACGGCCTTTTTTGAAAACCCAAAATAAAGCAAACACAACACAGGAAAGACCTGTTCAGCTTGAGCTCTGCTCAAAAGTTTTGAGGTCCCAGGAGGTCCTGACATCTCCAGCGGCTTCATCACGGATTCACCTGCCTCCTCTGGCAGGACAGCCGCCAGCCATGCGTGCCAGCCTAGGAAACCCTCTTCCCTTTGGTGGTGCTCCCATATATTTTGGTGACATCGTCTTTCCCCAGCCATAAAGTCCTGCCTCCAGTCCCACCTGCCCTGCCGTGGGGGCTTGGACAGCTGGAGGATGAGGAAGGATTCAGCCTGGCTGCCCCCACTTCAAAGGGCTGTTACAGGGATTTCCTAATTAACCTTACACCCCACTTAAAAAATATAAAACAATGTGAAAGCGCCAAGGCTGTTCCCTGTTGAGGGACAGCTGGTTTGCATAAGATATTTTCTTTTTCACATATGGACATATGGGTTGCATTAACATTTTGGCACATGGCAAGAAGTGGATGAACGTTTGTTTCTACTGCCTCCTTCTACTGGCACGGATGTGGATAATTTGTACGGGTCTGCTGTCTTGGATGGGGACTAGCCGTAGGTTTAATGGGGCAAGTTGGAGACCTTGGGCCACTGCACTTCACGGACGTGAATTTTGCACTCCCTCGCTGCCACGGGAGCACCCACCTGGGGACTGTTGGCTTGCCTGGGAATTTAGCTATGGGGAAGTGCTGGGAGGCCAGCCCCAGGAGGGAGGGAGGGAGGGATGCGTCTGGAAATGGGCACAGGGCTGCAGCAGGACCTGACTCTTCTTCAGCCTGTGGATTGGACCTCCTCATCAGGAGAATTTAATTACCTTTTCCCAAATAATGTCACTTACCCTGATGCTTAGGTTATTTCTAAGTGAGCTCTAATTCAATGATAACCACAGACTCTTACAGTGGACAGCACGCTATGAAATGATTTAGGGAGAAGAGAGCATGCTCTGAAACACTGGGCTAAATAAATCTGCAAAGTTGTGTGTGTATATCTATATATCGATACATAAAATCTTTTTAAAATTGCAGAAGCTATTATATCTCTCCAGAAATTCTGATCTTGTGGCAGATGTGGACTGAGTCTGAGATGAGAATATACTGTCACACGTGCTTTCTTACCAGATCTTCACTGGAAGATGCACAATACCCTGCCCATCCTGCAGAGCAATTCCATCTTTTACATCACGTATCAGAACAATTCAAGCACAACCATACTACAGTTCAAGGTGTAGGAGCTTCATGCAGGGACACATACTAGGTAAAATAAATTTAGAAAATGCATACAAGAATACTATGTTAATTTTTAAAATGTAATTAAATTCACATTTAAAAAAAAAAAAAAAAAAAAAAAAAAAAAACCACAAAGGACCGGTCATCTTATTTACCTCAGGACTTTGGAGGTTCTACAGTTTGACCTGGTCCCAGTCTTTTGCAGCCAGCAGGAAGAGATATTCTGTAAGCAGGATCCAAAAGGTTTTTATGTTTTACCAATTTTGTGACCTTATCAAACAACAAAGGGTTTGTGAGTTGCAATTTACAAGGAAGATGTTTCCAAGATGTCTGAAGGTGGGAAGGATGAAGGGGAATTTATTGTTCCTATATCTCCTAACGCTTGTTAATTCATCTTCTTTCGGTTTTAAAAAATTTTTTTTTTTTTAAAAAAAAAAAAAAAAAAAAAAAAAAAAAAAAGCAAAACACACTCTCATTCCGCTCCCCCTCCAAAAAAAGAAAAAAAAACAAAACTTTTTGATACCTCTGTGATCCAACACCCCCGCTGGTCCCATGCCATTGTCCTTAAGCACTACAGTACTGCACCTGTGTGGATGGGTGGGTGGATGCTCCTGCCCAGGAGGTAGGAGCTGACCCCTATCCACATGGAGTTCACCTTGCCCACCTACCTGCAAAAAAACCCCAAACCCAGTGTTATGCCTAAGGGTGAAGGAAGAACAACATAGGGGCTGGAAAACTCCCCCTGTGCTGGAGCACCTCTATCCTATGCCGTCTTTCACTTGGGCTGGTTTCCACCCAGGTGTCCATGGATAGAAGCTGCAGCAAAAGTCCTCACTGCAATATACCTTCTGCAAATACCAAGAAGTTCGTTTGTTGCCCCACCCTGCATGTCCTTTTATTTGTCTCTTGAGGAAAGTTTCTAGGAGAATTGCAAAAAGGTGTAAATAAAGTGAAAGTTATTGTTGAAGAAATGTGCCAAAGAACAAATAGTCTTATTCTTCAGCATGCTTGTTGAAACATTTCACAGGGAGTGCAGTGCAAGACGTGAATTTCATAATCGAAGAAGATAATAGAATTTACTGAAGAACAGATTGAGGAACAGAAAGGACCCAAACGGATATTAGCTTACCTAAGACTAAACAGAAAACCTACCCTTGTGTTAGTAATACCCCCAAAGCTTCTATAGAAGCCATACCAGAATAAAAAAAATTACAAAGCCAGTAACATAACAAGATTTCTGTGTCAAACCACACCCAGGAAGATCATGACTATGCTTTTATATTTCCATGCCATCTCCCTGTATCATGGGAATGGATGCATTCATACCTGTATGATATTTTCACATGAGCACTATAGGTTTGGGAAAACTTGCCCAGGAAATTTCTCACCATGTTACCTTATGTCAAGTGAGCTTTAATGGGAGTAGCAGGATTTGAGGACCTCTGAGAAATGACGTCTACAGGATTTTCCTGAGGACAAGTGAACTTGGCCTCCATTTTAAGACATCAGCACCATTAGCTCTCAGACAAAGAATCATCCTTTCATGGGAACTGGTGATTGTTCCTGTGACCTCTGTCAATCTCACAAGAATGAGATGAAGAAGACAGTGTGCATTTCCCAGCTGACCAAAACCCCTCAGTCTTGCGTGGTCCTGCCACTCACCAGCCATCAAGGTAAGGAAGCAGCAAGATCCTCTACCCGCGATAGTTACAGCTTATTGCCATCATCTCCAGGACACCCATGAGCCTGCAGGCAAGCCAGATGGGAACATGAACAGTCAACTGGTCAAGAGGCAGCAATGACAGTGATGGGCATATCTGGTGGCCAGGTGGAAATCAGTCCTCCAGACGCAAGAGCACAAAACAGTCTCCTGTGGACAAGCTGCGCCCCAAGGACCACAGGGACAACGTGAACTTGCAAATATTGAGTAGAACCTGCAGCACTGCCATCATGAAAAGGAGGCAGATCTTTGGCAAACAGCCATAGAGGCAAAAAAAGAGGAAAGGAAGGGTTCAAGACATTGCTTCCCTCTGTGGCATTACAGGACATGCCAATTTTACACAGACTGCCCTGAGTGTCCCTTGAAGAACAGAGGATTTTGTCCACCCTTGATCCAAACAGACATGGAAGATGCCCCTTTTGCAGTAAGCAGATACCTGCATCTTCTTGGGAAGTCCATCAAACGACATCCAGTGGAACTGACAAAGGTGGGCAGCCCTCAGGAATGAGGGCAAAATCCTCTCCGCCAAAGTCAGGCACCAAAACCAGGTAAAAAAAACCATGAAGGCAGTAACATACTTCACCCTCAGCCTTTGGTGCCTGTGGTGGGTTGAGCCTGGCTGGATGCCAGGTGCCCCCCAAAGCCGCTCTATCACTGCCCTCCTCAGCTGGACAGGGGACAGAAAATAAAACAAAAGGCTCCTGGGTTGAGACAAGGACAGGGAGAGATCACTCACCAATTACTGCCACGGGCAGAACAGACTCCACTTGGGGAAATTAAGTTTAATTTATTACCAATCAAAATCAGGGTAGGATAGTGAGAAAATAGAAACTAAAACACCTTCTCCCCACCTCTCCCTTCTTTCCAGGCTCGACTTCACTCCCGAGTTCTCTACCGGCACAGGGGGATGGGGAATGGGGGTTG
>NW_009633042.1:0-42218 GCF_000690535.1 Cariama cristata | reverse complement strand
GGGGGCACCCTCTCTCTCGCTCTCTCCCTCTTTCTCCCTGGGTTTTTTGCCGCTCTTGGGAAGGTCCTCCGTCGCGGTCCTCCGCTCCAGAGCCCTTTGCCTCAGGGGCTTCGCTGAAGTCATGCCCAGGCTGCCCTGTCCTTCTGTGAGATGCAGCCATTCCTGATGAGTGAGTTGTGCAATATTTTAATAATAGAGAATTGACCCTAAGTACACTGAGGCATTGAGATTATTCTTATTACTATGAGAGACTTTGCGCCAGCTCTTAAGATCGCAAAAGGCTGTGTTTCACAAGGCAGGCAGTCTCTCCTGTTGATGAATATTGCACTAAAAGAGAAGAGCTTGAGAAAGACAAATTAAAACATAATATAAAGTATGCCACCCTGTGTATTTTGAACTCTTCTGGTCAGAACTGCTAGATTAGATATCCACTGTAAGTATTGCTATCTGTATTGCTATCTTATAAATAAATACCTTCCTTTAACCCAGACCACACAGACACTAAGCAGTGATCCAGAGTCCCAAGGAACTATTGGGTAAGCCTGAAAATGGTCCTGTAACTTAAGGCAAACAATGAGAGACGAAATGAAGCCTAGAAGTGATGATTCTCCATATAATCCAAAGATGTAACTGTCATACTGGCAGAAAGTTCAAGTCATCGCATTTTTAGCTATTGAAACAGGTTGACATCCAAGTAGGCAACGTAAAACTCACTTCAATCCAAAGTTCTTTAAATAGTTCATGAAGGCAGCATTTAAGCATGTTCGAACCATTTATATTGAAGACATAAGTGTACTTTAACTAGTTACCATGACAGGTGAATTTTGTCCCAGCTGCAGTCCTTAGGCTTCCAGTAGACCTCATCAAAGTGAGGATGTGTCTCATTTTAAATAAGCAAGTTGCATGTGGAGATGTATCACATCTCCAAGTGAGATGTAGGTGGGCAAGTATGTGGAGATGTGTCACATAACCACTGACTGTGACAGAGTCAGCACACGGGAAGCCTCCTTGAAAAAAGAAAGACACGGAAAGAAAAAACCTTACACTGCTGACAATGAGGAGAGGAAGCCTTTTACAGGGTTATACTTACTCTCAGGATGTGCCTGACTTCAGCATACAGCATTTCTCCATTGAGGAGCCAGTGAGTGCCATGTATGAAAAAAAAGACCATGTGTACCTTAAGAAGTTGTTAGATGCACGGAGGGTGCATGCACAATGACCTGTTCATGCCGTCAATACTGCTGTGCAGAACACAAGGATGTCTTCAGAAATCCCAGAAATCGATGCGTGCATCATGGTTCACCTGATTTAAATTCAGCAATTGTTCATACTTGTAGGTAACTACTTAGAAGGATAGTGATGAATGTTGCACCAGAACAAGTATTTAACTTTACCTACCTTTTCTGTTGCCAGCAGAAATCATCAACATACCAAAAAAGTGAATGAGATATTGAGAATGAAAGAGGTTCAAGAAAGGATACTTAACAGAAAAACTTGTTGGTGAAATTATTTAGAATAGAATGTATATTGGGATAACAATTTCTCTCTAAATCTTCTGATTAAATGGAGTTTCTATTTTGATCTCTAGATTTTAAAATTTTTGAAATTACTGTTCCTTTTGTCTTCTGTAGTTGACACAGATAGTGTTCAGCTGAGTTTAAGAAGATAGAAAACACACAGAAAGATGAAATAGGAATTTAAAGTGATGACTCATTTTAAGAACCGAGGAGTTGGTGATTGCTCCAGAAGTGCAATTAGCTTTGTCCCTCCAGAAGGACACATGCAACATCACACCACCGTGCATATTTAAGATGGAGTAGATGTAGAAAACAGCGCTACTGCTGGCTTCTGTACTGGAAAGCAGTAACAACTGGTGAACACTTCACTTCAAATATTTTAAAGAAATTTTTTTTAACAAGCATTTTTAATACTTTTTACTGATTTTTCTCTATTTTCTAAAATAGAAATAATATTCTTTTCTCCTATGTATCTTTGTTTCTCCTTTTTCTTTTCCTTGTTTCACATTTAAAGAAGAATATTAGGAGACTAGGAAGGAAAACAAATATATGAGCCTTTTTTAAAAGAAAAAGTTAAGATTTCTGTAAAATACCTAATACAGGTGGAAATATTTACTTTAATTTTGACTGAAATCTTTTACAGAAATTTCCAGCCAGCTTGAATTGTATAGTTCATGGACTATCCAGTACAAAAGCAGAAAAAATCTGAGTCTGGCTTTTCAGTTCATATATATTACCTCCTTGCAATGATAGATCTATACACTCACACTGGACAATGGTAATTCCAGAACTGGATATGGACAGCACTGCTTGTGTTGGTTGTACTACAAACTGTCTAAAGACAAACATTTTCTACTTTAGAGAGATATTGTGCAGCTCAATAAACTTCGTTGTGAAGAAATGTTTCAAAGACTTCTGATTTCTGAAACCCATCAAAACTTGTCCTTTCTTCATTTAGATCTCATTACTTGAGATAGTGTTCTTCCCCATCATGCTCATTCATATAACAAAACAGTCCAATGAGATACTCTATTAATTGATCTTTACAGTTTACATTATAATACTGAAGGAGAAAAATAAAACTAAATGGGTGTTTTGCTAGTGTATTAAAAAAAGAAAAATCCTTTCCTGTAGTAAATGACTGATTAACTCCTCTTCTTCTCTCAGATCTTCAAATGTTTGTACAGTGCTATCTTTTTGGTTTTAGATAGAAGTGAGGTTATAAATATGAAAATGTGCACCACAGAAAGAATTTCTTTTAAAATACTTTCCTCCAGAAAGTCTGAGCCACTTGATATCATGGATCTCAAAACTAGACTTTCAATAAGAAAAGTCACAATAATGACAAATATATAATGACTTTTGAATTATTATTACTTTAAGAACATATCTGAACCAAAAGCTTGCAGATACTTTTAAAAAACAACACAATTTAATATAAGTAAACTAAACTGAAAATTAAATATCAGTTCCTCCAAATGGAAAACAGTTTTGACAGAATCTTCTTCTTTTGTTTTACTAAGAGATCTAGAAAAATAGCTTTTCTGCAGAGCTCGGTTACTGCATTTTCTTTGCTAACGAATTCATCATAGTTTTTGCCAGAAATTAACCTTTCCTATTCTAGTTAATCCTCTTAGATAAGATTTTCTGAAACTGGAGCCTAATGTACAGTTCTTTAACACATGTTAAGATGCAGACTTATATCTTTCCAGTGGATCAGCCCTTTTGAACTTTAGGCCATTTATTTAGAACCCTAAATTTGGGGTCTGTTTTGGACTTGATACGTATTCCGGCTACCGAAGTGTTAAGGTGGGAGAGAGTGCCTATGAGCCCATGTGGTTTTAAAGAGAGAAGAAGGAGTTTATCCAGAACGGTCAACACCCATCCCTCAGGGAACTGAAATGAATTGATTTGCTTCATCGCTGAAGGACAATTAAGATAAGAGTAGGACATTTTACTGGCTGAAATCTACCATATCTACATTGTTATCCATTGGCTAAGAAGCCCCTGTGAGAGAACCGTTGCCAAGGCCAGGTCTCAAAGCAGAACCTTAGTCCTTAGGAGGCTACTGCACCTGGTGCGGACATCATAAACCCTCTACAGGAGTGGGACCTCCTGCCAGCAGAGCCAGCAGGACACTTGCTGAACTTGTCGCAGCTGGAAGTCACTCTTTCTGCATGGTGCACTCATACTATTCATTAAGTCACTTTCTGTCTCCGTATGAAACTGTATCAGCACATCTGTAACAGTATTAATTTCTCGAAGGAGATAAAAGATTCTTTGCCTGGGAAATGTGTTGAAAACAGAAGCAGCAGTGCAAAGAACACAGCTACACAGCAGATAACAGTTTGATTTCAGAAACTGGTACATGAAGGACTTTTGTCCTCTGTCACTACAGTTTTGTGGCCTTTTAGTAGAGAATCAAACAGAAGATACTGGGAAAGTATCTGACCAATATTACACTACTAATACTTAGATCTGGTTCAAACAGCAAAAAAGAATGACTCCCTTAACGTGAGATGAAAAGCAATGTCTTAGAGGATCTGCATTTCTAAACAAAGGCAAAGTGAGATGGAAGTTTATTAATTACTTTTTACAATTAAACAAAAATATTTTCTCAGGATAACAAACCTGGGAAGAAGCTGTACTGCTTGGTAAAGAAGACTGTGTGCTGTGTGCCATTTTTTGGCAATATTTATACCCTCTCTGGACAGCAGATACTTGCCCTCCGGAGGAGTAAGGTAGGTAAAGACAAATAAATGGGCCAGAATTTTTGTTCAGATCCTAATTTCTCTGAACTCTTTATTGTGCAGCAAGACAGGCTAAAGTAATTTAGAGGAATACCAGCAGCTCTTATTACCATTTCTTTATTTTTCCTTATCTTAACAACACACCACAACTAAGAAGTAATGCTCAGTCATCCACATGTTTATCTTTCAATACCCTTTTCTCCGTCTGCACGCTTGTATCAACCACTGAGCCTAGCCCAGGAAAGTATCCTCCTCATCACTATCTGCTTTCCAAGTGCACAACACTTTGTGACACTTTGAATGAACCACACTTCAGAAGAATAGATGATGGTGAGTCACTTGTCTGCTTGATTCTTATCTGTGATATCTCCTGACCAGGAGATAGAAAAAAACCTACCTGATGTCTGTGCCTTTTGCATTGGCATGCACACAGGTTTTGGCCTGTCACCCAGACAGAGTTGGAAAGGGATTCAAGTTCAACACACCAGTCAGGAGGTCCTCAAATTCAAATCCCAAAGTGGGTATGTCCTGTGTAAAAATGTTGCAGGATACAAAGGAGATCAGTCCAACATACCACATGTCTTTTGGAGATAAAGTCTAGCAAAGAGCCTTACTCAGTAGCAGTGTGTTGCCCTGTAGATGAGCATGATGTCCATGACTTTGAACCACAGAATATGCATAAGTGAAATGGGATGCACCGAGCAGGGAGCTGGGCACAGCACATTAACCCCTACAGAGGTTAGGAACTAGTAAGACATTTTTGCATCTTCAGGTTATAACACATAGGAAGAAACAAAAACAGTCCCCTAGGTGAAACAGCTGCTTTCACACAGTTTATTGAATATTACTTTCCATGAATACTGAACAGTCTTAGAATCAAAAGGTCCTGTCCAGAGGAAAAGATCGCAGGTGGTGAGCTACAGCACTCTTTCTGTGTTCAAGCTCACATGTTCCTGAAGTTGATAGAGTATACAGGTTTTTCAGACAGTTACTTCCAGTGGTGAAGACAAATACACCTCGGAACAACATCCAGTGAGCTGTGACTGGAACTCTACAAAATGTTTTACTCATAAACTGAATCTTCATGCATGAAAAATAAAAACCTTTAGGGACCAGCGCTGTTTGATGGTTATTTTAAAAAGCTGAAAATTTGGAAATCAGATTTCATCTGCATCTTTTTCTCAATTGAGTGTTGCTCAGTACATGCATCAGGCTTTTAAACAGTTTTATTTTTATTTTTTTGCCCAATGTCCCAAAAGTCATTACCATATGTAAAAAAATATTTTTGCCAGCAGGATAAAAGCAGAGAAGCAACAAGGTGTTAACTCTAAAAGTTCTGTAGAGCATCAAATATTACACGAAAACTAAAGAAGAGTTTTCATGAAAGCTGACAGAACTGAAGTTAGGCCTACTTATTTGTTCAGTGTGGGTTTAGGTGTGTTTTTTTTCTCTTTTTATTTTGTGAAACTCTATACAAACTTTCAGGAAATCCTTTTCTTATTCAGTTTAGGGATTATTTTATTTCATTTTAAAAGTAATCCATAAAAATTGCGTTCACATCTAACAAGTGGCCCTGGATTTTCCGTAACTGTAGTAGTGGTTAGAATGAAATCAAATAGAGTGACTTATCCTGTTTATGTCCATACATCTTTCCTTCAGAATGAAAAAGCACTTCAGAATGAAAATAAGTACTGAAGACAAAAATAATTTTACTACTTTTTTGTAAATTAAGTTGAAAGTTATTTTCAGTTCCTAACGATATATGTGTAACATGTAGGATTTCTTTCTGCATGGCTTACAGATTTCTGTGGGATTTCCTGATTGTGGAGGTACCCTCTCATTTCTAGTGCATTATTTCAGCTAGTTGCAGTCAGCTGGTTTATTCCAGGATCATCTACTTACTGAGGTTTTTTACCCACTCAGGTGGGTGGCTTCTTTTATGTTCCATCTCCTTTCTATGTAGTTCTCTGGGGACGGATTATTTATTACTCACATCTCTGCTTCTAAAATTGGATTATGAAAATCTCAAAGTTTCAAAAGCTACCATAGGCTTCAGGACATTGGCAGCAAGGTACCTCCTGAGTCAGAGTCCAGACTCACTTTGTTGCGGGCAAATATGATGTATGGACAATACCGAAAACTCAGCCGTTTTAGCTTTGTTTCGGTTCTGTGACTACACTACCAAGTCAGTTCCAGACCCTCGTTCTTCTGTTCTTATAAAATACCTTTTTAATCTTTGGCTTATTCGCTTCCCAAACATTACATACCTATTTTCTTTTCCACCAGCATCGCTCTTCAGCTGAAGTAGCCTGTCTTACTTCCTGATATTTACCCCCTCAAAATGTTTATTCACTGCAGTCATATTCTGTCACCTTTTATTTTGCCAGGCTAAAAACACCCAGCTGCTGTCATCTCTGGTAGTTTGATGGATTCTCCATTCTCTGATCTCTGTAGCAGTCCTCCTTTGTGCTTTCTCCCATTTGATTTTGTTCCCGTAACCATTCCTGGTATTTTAGATTGAGTCAGAGTAGTACATTGTACAAATTACATTCATTCTTGCCTGTATCATCCAGATCTTAGAACTATCTACATTAAACTGATAATAATAATTGGTGAAAGATTGGTGCACCCAGGATTATTATCTTCATGGTTATCTGTCCTGATTCTAAAAGCAAAAATTCTTACTATCCTTCTGAGAGCAAATAGCCTGGCAATTCACTCTGTTAAATTAATTTGATTTCGATTCCTCCTGTCCTCAAGATCATGTAGTTATTCCTGTATGATATTTTCATCTTTCTCTGTAATGATAGTGCCTCCCATAATAAGTTAAACTAGCACATTTCATCTCAAGTATATAGCCTTGGTTTACAAAACTTTCTGTCATTTTCCTATTTGTGGTAAATCTAAGTTTTACTGTGATGTAGTTAGTAGCACTGAACTGTGGAAACACTTTAGCTGGTGGAAAGAAATCAGTTTTTAAAGGGAAACTGTGATTTGTACATGTCGAAAAAATTGCTTTTTTCACATATGAAGTTATTGTTTAGACCTACAAATATGTTTAATCCAGACTTCACAGTAAATTGTTTTAAATCAAGATGTTCTTAACTTAAAGTTTCCTCAAGAAAAGCTGGCAGAAACATAATCTCATTCCCTCTTTTTCTCTTTTTTAAAAGAAACAAATATTTTCTCTTTCACATCCACACAAACACACAACCAACCTTTAGCTATTCATTACATCCTTAAAACAGAACTAAAGTTAAGCTATCCTTTGAGGCTAACAAAATGCAAAATTAACTCCGGACTGAATGAAGTGCATATGGCCATGGAGAATTATTTGTGAGCTATTCCCAGTGAAATGTGCATATCTAGTTTGATTCCAATTGCGTTTCTTGAAGAAATAAAGTCCTTACTGTCATGTCCCTGTTGCACTTTTTCACTAAAACTTAAGTACCACACAGCACCAAAATTTTCACATTTAACTATCTATTCCTCTCCCTACTCTTCTGTTTCTCCCTCACACATGCAAAGAGCACACACTAGGAATATTCAGGAAGACATTATTCAGTTTGAGGTAGTCTTTGCATGGCAACCTCACTGGATGCACTATGTTTAGGGATTCAGTATGATTATGCCTTTCTGAACCCTCATGTTTGTATTTTCAAGCCCTCTGAGACTGCATGGCTGTGATTTACAGCACGTATTTCAGACTGTTGTGTGTTTGTAAGTCTGAAAGCTGATGAGTTGGGAGTGTCTAATTACCATGTTTCAAGAAAACCTAACTTTTCTGGTCTTTTAACCTCCTTGAATTACAAGATGTATCTCAGGGTCATGGATTACCCTGAACATCATCAGTGTTCCTGCACTGGAAGATACTTCTTGTCATGCCCGTTTTTCTAGCCAAATCAGCTTACTTCGTGAGTAGAATTAACACCAAGTAAATAATTGCCCTTATTTGTTTGCAATGCTAGGGTTTTCATTGAACAGGAAACTGTTTTCTCTAACATCCCAGGTGACTAAAAAGTGAGAAAACAAGTCAATATAAAACATGTGTCCCAGTATAACCTTTCTCAAGGTGACTTAGAATTGAGAAAAATAATAAAATTAACAAAGACCTTTCAATGTTGGCTTCAGATTCTCAGCTTAGACCATACCATGAGGAATAAGTAGTTATATACATGTGGGTGTGGTGGTCTATGAAAGTGTCAATGTGCAGAGGAAATATCCTTATTGACAGTGGCAAAAGAAGAACTCTGATTTAATTGAATTTACCACAAGTTTTTCTTATCAGTTCAAGAGGCTGTAAATTAATTTAGTTAATGAAAAGTGTGATCTTATGTGAGAACATTGATATTAACTGAGAGGTAGTGAATTCTTGCTTTACAGAATAGGATCATGTAGCGGAAGGAAGGCACAATGATCAGGATCCATCCATGCCACAATGCCTTTAAGTGACTCCAATGGTTGAGACACAATGGAGTATGTCCATCCCTGCACATCCACTTGGACAGCTGCTAATCTAAACGTCCATAATGGAGTCTTAAAGGTGTCTTTTCTCCTTTGCTGTCCTGAGAAATTAAAACAGTTGAGATGTAGCTTAGGAGATATGAGGCAGCTCCTTTTAATGTCAGAAGACATGTCAGAAGATCTTTTTCAGGATTGGAAAAACCTTTGCAAAAACAAAAGGAACTTTTTAGTCAATTGTCCAAAATTTGAATAAGAAGATAGAAAATTATTACAGCCAGATCAGTTAACGACAGCAGACTAGTCTCTGTAATGATGGATGCTCCAATCAGAAAAAAGCAAGTGTAGAAACTAAACTTTCTTTTTCTTTTGTCTAAGATAACCTTTACTTGTTGTTTTTGACCTCTTCAGAAGCTTTTGTCACACCCCACAGCCAATGTTTGCAAAATCATAGAACCATAGAATCATGGAATCATTTGGACTGGAAGTGACCTTTAGAGGTCCTCTAGTCCAAGCCCCCTGCGATGAGCAGGGATATCTCCAACTAGATAAGGTTGCTCAGAGCCCCATCCAGCCTGACCTTGAATGCCTCCAGGGATGGGGCTTCCACCACCTCTCTGGGCAACCTGCTCCAGTGCTTCACCACCCTCATTGAAAAAAATTTTTTCCTTATGTCAAGTCTAAATCTACCCTCTTTTAGTTTAAAACCATTACCCCTTGTTCTGTCACAGCAGACCCTGTTAAAAAGTCTGTCCCCATCTCTCATATAGGCCCCCTTCAGGTATTGGAAGGCCGCAATGAGGTTACCTCAAAGCCTCCTCTTCTCCAGGCTGAACAACCCCAACTCTCTCAGCCTGTCTTCATAGGAGAGGTGCTCCAGTCCTCGGATCATTTTCATTGCCCTCCTCTGGACCCTCTCCAACAGGTCCATGTCTTTCCTGTGTTGAAGGCTCTAGAACTGGATGCAATACTCCAGGTGGGGTCCCACCAGAGCGGAGTAGAGGGGCAGAATTACCTCCCTCGACCTGCTGGCCACACCTCTTGATGCAGCCGAGGATGCGGTTGGCCTTCTGAGCTGCGAGTGCACATTGCTGACTCCTGTTTAGCCTGTCATTCACCAACACCCCCAAGTCCTTCTCCACAGGGCTGTTCTCAATCACATCATCTTCCACCTTGTACTGATGCTGGGGGTTGCCCTGACCCAGGTGCAGGACCTTGCACTTGGCCTTGTTAAACCTCATGAGATTCACATGGGCCCACCTCTCCAGCTTGTCCAAGTCCCTCTGGATGGCATCCCGTCCCTCCAGCGTGTCAATCACACCGCTCAGTTTGGTGTCATCCTCAAATTTGCTGAGGGTGCACACGGTTCCACTGTCTGTGTCACTGACGAAGATATTAAACAGCACCAGTCCCAGTACAGACCCCTGAGGCACACCACTCATCACTGGCGTCCATCTGGACATCAAGCCATTAACCACCACCCTCTGGATGCGACCACCCAGCCAATTCCTCATCCATCGAACAGTCCACCCACCCATACCTCTCCAATTTACAGAGAAAGATGTTGTGGGGGACCGTGTCAAAGGCCTTACAAAAGTCCAGATAGATGACATCTGTAGCCCTTCCGTTGTCCACTGATGTAGTTACTCTATCATAGAAGGCCACCAGGTTGATAACCTGTCTAAAGTCAGATTTTAGAAAACTAATCTCATTCTAATACATCTTTGTGTGACTTTAAAAGTTGCTAGATCATGAGACAATACTATCCATCATAAAAATGTACTAGTTATCTTTATCAGCCAAACTAGTATAATTGACCAAATGCACGTAATCCTGTTGTCCCTGCTGCATGGTCAAACAAGGGCAGCATTTGACATATAATCCTACAACCGATTAATATTTATCTAAATATAATTAACTTGAGATTTCTCCGTACTTGCTTTTATATACCTAGATACATTCAGTAATTTAGTCTGCATTTAACAGTGAATCTATTGTGGAATGATCTAAGGTCTCTGTTTGGACAGTAACTCAAAATTCAAGTGGCCTTAATTCATCATAACTTTGGAAGTTAATCATGTAAAATCAAAATAAGACCACTTTAATTGTCAGTCAGACATCCACATGACAGTTTAATAAGATTGAAATAATCAACTTTAAAAATTAATTCAGGGTAATTTTGTAACTGTCTCAACTCTGTATAGACAAACTCCTAATGCTTCCTTAATACTACATCTCAGATAAACTAAAGCCACAGCTTCAGTCTATGTGAAACAATGCAGAAATTAACTCAAGCATCAACTGTGTCTGATCACATACCTGTGAGAGACCTGCCATACGGGAGTCTTGCTCTTCATTGACCACAAAAATAGGTGATTAATACATTGGTTGCATGAATATTAAAGTCAGTTCTATAAAATATATGAATCAATGTACTGAAAATGCATACTTTTTCGTAACTGATGTTTCATTTCTTTGCTGTCTGAGCAGTGTCTTCTCATAGGTCAACATTTTGAAGATAGGTTACTGTGTTTGTTATTTGTGGATTACATTTCTTGTGAGTCAGGATGCCTTCATGCTCTATTTCTTGAATGATATAAGCAGTCTTGAAATTCTCATATTTCTCTTTGCACTGTTTAATAGACAGATATTCACATATCATTTGATTCTAATCGTACCCTTCCTCATTTATCCTTGATTTGTAGCAGCTGCTAAGGATCCTCCACCACGCCCCAACTACTGTAACTCAATCTCAATTTCTGGAATTGCATTTGTACTACTACCTGAAGAGAAAGTAGAGGGTGGGATTGAGTGGACTCTCATCAAGTTTTCTGATGACACCAAGCTGTGTGATGCGGTCATCACACTGGAGGGAAGGGATGCCATCCAGAGGGACCTTGATAGGCTTGAGAGGTGGACCCATGTGAACGTCATGAATTTCAACAAGATCAAGTCCAAGGTCCTGCACATGGGTCAGGGCAATCCCAAGCATGAACACAGGCTGGGCGGAGAATGTATCGAGAGCAACCCTGAGGAGAAGGACTTGGGAGGGCTCATTGACGAGAAGCTCAACATGACCCAGCAATGCATGCTTGCAGCCCGGAAAGCCAACCGTATCCTGGACTACATCCAAAGCAGTGTGACCAGCAGATCGAAGGAGAGGATTCTGCCCCTCTTCTCTGCCCTGGTGAGACACCCCCTGCAGTACTGCCTTCAGCTTTGGGGTCCTCAGCACAAGAAGGACATGGAACTGTTGGAGTGAGTCCAGAGGAGGCCACGAAGATGATCAGAGGGCTGGAGGACCTCTCCTATGAAGACAGGCTGAGAGAGACGGATTTCTTCAGCCTGGAGAAGAGAAGGCTCCAGGAAGACCTTAGAGCAGCCTTCCAGTACCTAAAGGGGCCGATAAGAAAGCTGGGGAGGGACTTTTTACAAGTGCCTGTAGTGATAAGACAAGGGGTAATGGTTTTAAACTGAAAGAGGGAAGATTTAGATTAGATATTAAGAAGGAATTCTTCATGGTAAGGGTGGTGAGGCAGTGGCACATGTTGCCTAGAGAAGCTGTGGATGCCCCATCCCTGGAAGTGTTCAAGGCCAGGCTAGATGGGGTTTTGAGCAACCTGGTCTGGAGGAAGGTGTCCCTGCCCATGGCAGGAGTGTTGAAACTGGATGGTCTTTAAGGTCCCTTCCAACCAAACCATTTTATGATTCTATGATTTGTCCAATCTAGCCCAATTTAGCAATATTATTGAACAGTCTTCTAGGTCATCATAAGCCAGTGATGTGGTTACTTGCAAGTTTACATTGCAGGTTATGTGCTCAAAATTAACATTCCTTCTGCAGACAAAAAAAAGAGCTAGATATTCTCCTTTTCTTCTTTTGTCCTTCAGTGGCTGTAATGAGAACAAATGGAAGTGACCTTACATTGAGGGACACTCCTTATAGTGTTTTAATACAAATTTCATTACACTGAAAGTCTTGCAAGGTATTCATTAGAACATTCATAAAGTCTTTGTGGAGGGCTTAATAGCTAAAACAAGCTATTGAAATTAGGCAATCATTCTATAATTGAACTCCTATGAATCTTTAACTGCAGTAAGGTGAAGTAAGTTGCCTGAGGTACTGAATGTATGTTTTAGTGCTTGGTTGTGTGCAAAATAAATAAATGAAACTGATAAAAGTAATATTGAAGAGTTCACAGCTGTTCTTTGGTGTGTTTCTTACAGCCTTGAACCTTTGGGTTCGGTCCATATGGACTTCTAGACTGGCATTTTCTCATTGTTCATGGAGATTTTTATTGAGTTTTCTATCATATGTCGCGCAACCAAATTAATCATTTGATACCATGGAAAATATGGAAGTTGTGCTTTTGTACTTTTATCCTTAAACTATAGGTTTCTTTATCCTCTGGAAAAGATTATTCACCTCTGGAATAGGTCTATTCTTGTTAGTACCACTCCTCAAGCTGCTTCTGTAATGAAGATGTCATTGTGCTGCGTGCTGTGCAAACACACACATACAAAACCTACAGTGTCTTTCTTAGAGAATTTATAACTCAATCAAATAAGTAACATCAGTTCTTACAAAATGATGTACTTGAATGCCTAAACTTTACACCATTGATCCCCAAAAAGAAATTCAAGCTAAGCTGGGTTTTGTTATGTGCACTGGGATAATTAGGTATCTCAGAAAGGTGATCCAGGAAAACTTAAATGCTTAGCAGAAATCTCTTAAATTCACCAATGAATCAGATTTCACCTGGTTTTATGCCTTCTTTGAAGTACAGCTTCTTTGCCGGAAGTTAATTTCTTTTTCAGATAAGTGTGCGTAACAAATGGGATGTAACACACTTGAAAGTGTCTGTCTCTGCTTGTTGACTAGAGAGGAAGCCTAGACAACCATTAAATCAGATCTCTGCTAGCATATGTCTGCCTTAGCAAGAAATTAAGATCAACAGGTGTTGCAGAATGGTTGAGGGACCACGGTTATGGCTCCATGCAGGAGCTTTGTTCTACCAATCTGGACATAAAGTCAGACTAGGCCGTGATGGAAAATTCCGAGTTGTGCTGACAAGAAAGAAAGGAGGATCATACTGACCTTGTACTGTGTAGATAAAAAAGTACTGTATGAGAAAAACAGGATGGAACCCGGACCCAAGCACGAAAAACAGTAACCGCAAGTAGGAGGAGTACGATGAGGTATCCCTTAGAGCTAAGCCAATGATTGTAAGACAAGTATATAGCTAAACCAATGATTGTAAGACAAGTTTGTGTAAGATAGAACTTTATGTTATAAATATGGGAAAGTTTCGCAATAAAGTGAAGCTGGCTTTATCACTCACATTGAGTCGACTGCTCGACTTCCCTTGCTCGTCGCAAACAGGAGTTGATCTGTAGAGTTGCTGAGGAGTGTCTATAACATATGTGTTTTTTTGACCTCAGTTCAGATCTGTGACTGCCCAGTGGGCTGAAAGTCCACTTGTGGATGGATTACATTGGATGTACTTCAGAAGCTCATTTTACAAAGCAGTTTCATCAGTGGACAATCTAGGTTGCACACTCTACAATGTGAACCAAAGCATAGCCACTGAGGAAAACCAGGAAATTTGTTTGAGAAATGCACTCTCGATGCAAATTCAAACAAACAAACAAACACACCCTCCCAGTGTAAATACACCTTTAACTAAGGCTAGAAATAGGACAAATCCTATCCATATATTCATGATTATTTTTGATTGCAAGGCTCTGCATGTCATGATGTTAGTGGTTTCTTCTAGACCTTTGCTTACAAGTGCAATGCTTCATTGTAGAAATGTTTTGATAAATTTTTAGTTTGTAAATACTGTCCCATCTGATTTGTCATATAAATTTTAGCTTGTTTTAATAACTTTGGATTTGTGTATATATGTGCATGTGTGTTTGTATTAGTGTGGGTGTACATACATATGTGCATATATGCAGACACATACATATGTATATAAGGAAATATCCTGTTAATTACAAATAAAATATGTTTCTCCTTAAGTATAACGAAGATGAAAAAGGAAAAAGGAGAAGCTCCAAAGAGTGCAAAATGGTTCAGACAGACCACGTTTTGTATATTCTGCCAGCAGAAGAATCAGAGATGGCATTTGTCTAGCAGAGTGATTTGCTCCCAGGATTGTTGACGGCCCTGTGAAAAGAAAAGAGGCTCCTTTCCTGGCATGTGTCATCACAGTATAGCATTAAGGACACTCCCAGCATTTCTTAGAGAGTCTGGAGGCCATCACAATGTCATGAGCTTGCCTTTTACCCGGTGGAGGAAGAAGGTTTCAATGTGCCCATCTATGCAAAAGAGGCAGATACGCTGTCGTTTCAAGGGATACAAAATAGTGATACCATGTTTCTTGTTAGCACAAAGCACCTTCTGCTTAATACTAGGCAAATATTTAACAGCTCATTAGAACATCACAATTGGAGAAAGACACTCTTATCCAAACATGTACTTACATGTTTGGCAGCTTTGACTGAAGTTGCTGTGAATCCAGCCAGTCGATGGCTTGGCCTAGTTAATTAGTCATGCCTTCTCTAGTGTCTTGTCAGTGCTTGGCAATCATGAAAGTCTGGACATAGGCTAAGGCACAGAGCAGTGGGAAAGAGGGTTGAAAAAAAAAAGCATCTTCCATCACAGGTGAAATGATAATTAGTCAGATGTGCATTTCAAGTGGCAGCAGCATCAGAGCAGATTGTGCATCGTATCCTGTAATCTTCTATATACTTTTAATTATCTTTTAATTATTAACAGTTCTTGTCCACTCCAAATGCATTTGGTTAGTGCCAGTTTCTTTTTGCTTTCTCCTTTACCATTTTTCCCCTACTTGTTCTAATCTAGACCCAGTTCCAACTGCTAACGTATCAATGTCAGAAACTGCAGTCAAGCACAGCCTGTCCCCACATCCCAACCTCTATAAACACGATGTCTCATTAATAACTTAAAAAGGATGATGACACCGATACTATTTATAGGGTCCTGCCAGCCAGGACTGCCAAAGTTAAGGAAATTAACATGGAAAAATTGTCAACTGCAAAACATTAGTGTTTATCAACAGATCAATCAAACTTCAACTACTGTAAATTGTGCTTTTAGCTAAATAAAATGTATCCACAATGACGATTTATTGAATGCCTTATTTTGTTACTCTTGTGCCCTTATATCGGTTTCAATGAGAGACAGAGAAAGAAAAAAGAATGAGACAGAAACTCCTACACTCCCCTTTCCCCCTTCGCTGTCCAACTCCCCTGACACTTGCCAAACCTCCTGCAACTGCTGAGCTCTCAAAAGTTACAGCTACATGTTTCATGATGAGTGGCAAATCAGAACTGCTGAACAAAATTCTCATGAAGTCAATTAAGTGTTAATTAGCTTTGACTGAGGGCACACAAGTCTCCAGCAAGATGAATAAATGTCAAGGTGACGAGGCTGTATACTAAGTACTGGGTTTACATGTGTGGAAAGCTTATGATTTAAGGGGTTATTTTTTCCCCTTCTTTCATCATTGCCTCCTCTCTCTTATACCAGAAATAGACAGAATGTTATGGCAAGAACTTCGCTTGTTCACAGCCATATTTGCTACAATTTCTTGGATAGGAAATGTGTTGCAAATTGTTGGGTAGTCCTGCTGACGAGAAAGTGATTCATTGGTAGAAATGCAGGCTTTGGAGGGAAATAGCAGGAAGAAACCAAAGAGAGAGAGAGAAATTAGAAAAGTATGATGTTCAAAGCCAGCTCTGATCTCAAGTCATTGTTTGGTGGATCTCCTATTCTGAACGGAAAAATCGATGTAATAACTCATTAGAGTACCACAATAATAGTTAATAATAACTAAAAATAAAAAGAGCTAATAAATAATAACTAATTATATAAATATATGCATATAGGTGATATAAATTATAATTTGGTCAGTCTCTGCTAAGAATTTGGCCTGCTGAGGCTTGAGAAGACGTACACAACAATTAAAAAGAAAGAAAGAAAGAAACAAAATGCTTGACTGAAAACTGTACTAAGGTCTAGGAGAGACTCAGTTAGGACAAGTGAAAAGCCAGGCAGTACATCTGCTTCCATGACATGAATACTAGTTATAATATTATTATTTTCACTAGCTTAAACCCAGGTTGGGCTCCAGAGGCCTCAGCCAAGATTAGGGCCCCAGTCTGGGTAGATGCTATAAAAAAGACCGCAAGTTCTTCCCGCTAGGCTTTTACAATCTACGGCTGTGATCTTGCAATTAACTTACAGTAGGTCGTTTCCAACACTGATCCCGTTACATGACTGAGGTTTCAAACAGACAAGTCAGAGGAAGGGTGTGAGGAAGGAAACATTATTACCACGTTTTACAGTTTTAGACAGAAAAATTAAGTGCCTTTCCCAGAGTCACACAATATGTGACACTGATAATGAAAAAGCTGGGGATTCAGGCTTGACTTCAACAGTCCAGGCTGCTGTTTCCATTGCAATACTGTCCCCACCAGGAAGATTTCTGTAGAGAGCTCACAATACCCCAGTTTGGGTGGCAGACAAGGAATTCTGAACCGTGAGTAACATTTCCAAGGAGGTCTTTCAGCTGGAACAGTTAATATTAACAGATGAAGAAAATAAAATTATGGGCATATTTTAGAAGATACAAGAAATAGACCGACAGATTTCTGTTTATTTCTGCTTTGTGACACTAAAATGAGGACGTTAGACCTGCAGCTAAATGGGATATTCATGGGATATGCATGCCTAAATTCATGGTTTTAACAGAGGACTTGGTGTTTGGGAAAGACACTTCAAGTTCCTTGCCAAAATCTTTGCCTTTCTTCTGACATATCTAAGAAAATGTTAAACCACTTTCTGTAGGAAGGAGGGAAGTTCGATAGAAACAGAGGAATCCTAGTTTCAGAACAGAGGAAAATTATTTAAGTGTCAGACTTGGGTCTAGGAGAATTTTTCTCTGGTCTGGCTGATGCACTGATGAACTCTAGTATTTCTGAGGGACATCCTTTATTGTCAGTTTTATGAAATTGTTTTAACTTTTTAATCTGGCTACTTCCCACGGGAGTTCCCAGTGTAAAGACACTGTGAAGCACCCGACTAACTTCACAGTCATTGGTCTTAGGTCTCATTAGGTTTGGAAAAAATCGAGAGAGCTTTCTACCGAACTTTTCTGAGATACAGGCTTACCAGCAATATCAGAAAATGAGAAAAGGGTACAGACCACCATTTCAGTGGCCTGTTTGATTCTGTCTTATTATTTGAAAGAATTGTGAGATAGATAAGAGAAGACAAAGTAAAAATATGTCTCATTCTGGCTGGCAGAGAGAATAGACCACCTAGAAGAAGTAGATATTCATTGAATCTGAAAGCCAGAGCATTATTGACTATCCAACATGAAAACATTATTCATAAATGAACTGTGGAATTCTTCAACACAGTACACCACTGAGCCAAAAGACACCATAAATATCAAGAAGGATTAAAAAAAAGTCTACGGACACAAAGAGAAAATCCCAGTAAAATATCTTGAAAGAAATATTTAACTTCATAGTCTGACTGTTGCTATAGATTTGTAGCTAATTCTTTTTCTTTTTTTTTTTTTTTTTTCTTTTGGTAGGTAACTAGGAGAGAATATTCTGCACTTGTTTCTATTGACCAGAGCTGGAGACAGGTTACTGCATGAGACAAACACATCTGTTACAAAACGGCAGTCATTATACTTCTCTGTAGGTTTATTTCTTCTTTGTATGTGTAGATACCAGAAGCCTAGAAAAGTCTTCTTTATCTTTGTTTTGTAAATTACCTTTTACATTCTGTGGTTTTAAATTTGAAAATATCAGACACATTGTGGATGAATGTTACGGTTATTGATTCTGACAGTAGAGTCAGTCAGCAAATTTGAATGGAGGGAAGTTGCCCACATAGTGCCTAAGAAAGAACCTGAATGACTCCAATGGATAAGAGATGGTAGCCTCCACCATGGTCCTTCAGATCCGCAATATATCTTGATCCAACAGCCTTCTTAGAGTGATGGGTAGGCATAGCTGTACCTTGGCTGTGGTAGTCTTCCCTTCAGAACTAAGTGTACTGGAAAGTAAGATGATGTAGACTTAAAACTCCAGCTCATGTCCATTTACTGATTAGAGCTAGTCATGGCATCTTGTCATGGGGCTGATTTGAATTGTTTGGGTGTATTTCTACTTCATTGTCACAGTCACAAATGTTAATGAGGACGGTGTGTTTTCCAAGCACTCCAGATGTTGATTTTTATTTTTTGTCCCCTATTCTTCCCTTGTTTTCACTGCCTTATAAACTAACATGAATGACCACTATAGTTTTTTGGATTAGGAGTAGGAGATGCTTTACAGTATTCCTGTCAGTAACATCTCAAAGAGAGCAGGTTGCCTACATCTTCCGGATTGTGCAGTCAAATATACATGTAATGCACCTACAAAAGAGATCAACATTTAGATTTCCAAGTGTATTAGAGCCTTTTTCTTTCTAAGATACATCTTCCTGGCAAGGTATAGGAGCACTCAAGTAGGTGTAAATTACATTTATCGCCATGACTGTAAGGTTCATCGACATGGTTAGAGCAGTATAAAGTAGTTGCAGTGAAAATGACAATCAGGCCCTGAGGCTTAGACAGATGGATGGACAAAACAATATCTGTGTAGTTTTATGCTACCTTTGCAAAAAGAAGTCACCAGTTTAAAATAAAAATAAAAAAATACATTGCAAAATAAATTGATCTATTATGGAATAAATCCCAGAAACTGTGACACAAACAAAAAATAAAAACAAACAAGAAAAGGACTTACTGTTCTCCCTCTGCATGTTGGTGAGTGAATATAAATCTGATAGAAATCAGATAGGATAGCCGAGTTCCAGCTTTGACTCAAAGAGGGCTCTGCTGTACAATACTGGTTAAATCATTTCTCATACACACATCCTCATTCCTAGAGCCTCAGTTTGCCCAGCTATAATATTGAGATGATGGCCTATATTTTTACTTTAAAACACTTTAACTCTATGCATAAAAAGTGCTATATGAAGGTTTTTGAATATTATAAGAACACTCATCTATTCATTCCTCTTATAAAATGTAAGTTTGAACTGTTGGACTGATCTCATTTCTATTCCAGAAATGTTAGAGAGAATTCTGCATCTCACTATTTCACCTTACAAATTAATATATGTGCAATCTCTTCAGTGTCTTCTGTTCCTAAATCACAACAGATATAAGTCAACTGCCTGCTTCTATTATGTGAGCTCTGAAAAGAAGGAGCATAGCATTAATTCTTCTAAGTCTGCTTCTGTTTGAAAAAAGTGCTCTCAGTTGTATGTCCATGGCGAGAGTTGGAGGTATTGTACACTACATGCCCTGTTTTGAATACGTATATTTATACGAATATATATATATATACACACTTATACTTCAATAAGAGTTCATCTATCATGAGACTTCAGTCACAGTTTTTAACTACAGAATCTAGTGACTTCTAATAGCATTTGATTATCTACATAATATCTACATATCTCTACATAGCCACATCTCTACTTTCTAAAAATAACTTTTAAGTGTGTCAAAATGTAGTCTTTCTTTGAAAAGGACAGTGGAAATTCTAAAGCATAGTGAATTTTTTCAAAAGAAGCGTCATAGTGTCACTACAATCACTGTGACTTGAAAATGAAACTCACTACTCATTTATGAAAATCCAAAAAGTTAAAATTACAATTTCTTTTGCTTTGTTTGGGACAATGACTTTGCTCTATGAAGCTAAAATGGCTGGACTGTCATCTAGTGACAGTATTTTCACAGCTACTTTTCTATAACACAGGGAAGGTACAAACGCATTTTCCAGGTGATACTTGCAATGATGCATAAATTTCATTTCAACAAGCTGTATCCAGGTTCTGTATTTGAAAGTACTTACAGCATTTCTTAAATCCTAGCATCCTTATACTCAGTCACCACTCAGCCAATTGAGATTTATCATTCTTACAGGAAGACTCATCTCCTGGTGGATCCTGATGCACCGAGTTTTTACAGAAAGAATTCTGCTGCAGTGCACTGAGGGGGAAAAAAAAAAAAAAAAGCTCATTGGCGCTATGTGTTTGTCAGCGCTCACAAAACTTTCCACTTGCTCTTTCTGTAGCTGCACAGTGCTTGGTTGATTGCTTCAGCCATTAATTTGATCCCAAGGATCGTCTTTGCTTGTTATTCTACATCCTTCCTGGCTGCTATTTACTGATGTCACTTGTACCAATTGATGAAATTAGAATGTGATGAAGTCAGGAGTTTGTGATGGTGTAGAAAAATGTTGAACGCTAGGAATTATTATGACGAACCTATTATACTTGCAACGATTTCTAAATTAGGACACTGGTGCAGGCAAAATCTTTTACTGTCCTTCAAGTTCTTTTCAGCCAAATGCTTTCTGTGATACTGAAATGAGTATGCTGAAGATACGCTGAATAACATGCTGAAAAAAAGGCACTTAGCTTAAATACTTGTCACATTCTCTTTGTTCAAATCTACAGACAAATATTTCCTTGTCTTGTTGTCCTAGAAAGTTCCTTAAGGGCTGGGAATGATAACAATATTTTTCCTCAGTTCATTAGTGGATGGTCTGCTGTGTCTTACTACTTGCATTCTCCAGCTAAAGAAAACAAGCTTTGGAGCTAAAGATTGTCATAGTCTCCTCCAGTCTGCCTCAATTCAAACTTCCCTGGCAGCCCAGTTTCTACTGCACATTGACATAGGCACACCTAAAATAACTGTAAACAGCTTAGCTACCCAGGTGAAAGCTCCTGTGATTATGTACTGCATGTGGTAGACTTTTCCCATCTCAGCGTCTTCCTACCCTAACCTACAGCAGCTGGTGATACAGGCAAGTGTCTCTTCCCTGGCACTATTACCTGCACTCTAAACCAGTACAGCTACTGACTGTAATTTAAGGAGACAGGAGCTCCTTAAATGGGAGGAAGAGAATTCCCCTAGACAAGGAGAAGTAGAGACCTGATGCAAGCAGACCTGCATTGCTTTGGAACAAAAATATGGCAAATTATGGCATAGTGGAATAAGAGCAGTAGGAGAAAGGCGTATGTCGGTATTGCTGAGTGCTGCAGGAATACTGAGTCAGTGGTGTTTCCTGAGGATGTTATTTGATGTTACAATTCTTCCAGCCGCAAAGCAAGTTAATAGACAGCTTTCCTGTTCTATTCCATGATTATTTGTTTGCTCCTGCCTTCGTACGAAAGGTCAAGATGTGACAATATGAAGAAATGTGAGGCAAACAAGAGAGAGACAGAATTAAAAAGGTATGGCCTTCAGAAATTATTTTTCTTTTCACCGGTCTGGTGTACAGTAAAGCCCTAAACCCACACACTTACATATCTATGTATACAGCCTCACAAATCTGAATACAGGTATATATTTGTATACATACATGCATGTACATATCTATGTTTATACAGCAACTCCCTGCATGTACACTGCAGAGAGAGTGAATACATTAAAGCCACTTTTCTGCTAGGCAAAATGCTCAGGAAGTTGGGAGTCTTCTATTGTTTCTTTACCTATAGATCAGGGCTTGGTTCCAACCCATACAAGAGCAACTCTACTGTGCAGAAATACCTTAAAACTGGTTTTGCACCAAATGGGTTACATTTGTGTTGTCATAGACCTTATATTGTGCCATAATCTGTTCATTTTTGACCTTGTCCTTAGCAGTTCCTCCAATCCTCAAGCATTATTGAAATTTCGTGGGACCTTAGCACACCCATAGGTCCACTAGTTCTTCTCTATTAAAGAATTAAAAAAAAAAAAACCCACAAAAAATCCACGAAAAGTGAAGTCCCATAGTACAAATCAGGGGATGGGAAAGCTGATTCAGTAAGTTTCTGCTCATGCCTCTGTTTCAACCTATTTCCACATTTTCAACAGAAGTAACTACTTCTTTATTACAGTTCTTTAATTCTGTAAAAAATGCTGGTTTAGAAAACAAGAATGGCAAAAATTTACTTTAGAGGAGAGATTGATGTATTTTTTCAACCAGACCTCATCACAGCACCAGACTAGAGTGCAGAAAAAAACAGGTCAATTAGCAGGGAACAAGTTTGGGGAGAAGGGCAGGAAAAGGCATCTTCTCACCTGGATTTGCTGCAGTAATATGGATGACACTGAAGGTAAGACCCAGAGCAGGTCCTCACCTCAGCCTCAAACCCAGATACATTGCCTCCCTCTTTCATATACCTCTGTGACTGAAAATATTTTTATGTCTGTTTATTTTATAGTTGCAGATCACTTTATTATTTAGAAGATGCTATTTAAGTGGAGTGAGAATGGCTATTTGGTAACGAGGACCAGTATATCAGAACAAACAAGTGGCCCATTCTACTCAGTGTCTGGTCTCTGGAGTCTGCAGTGGGAGGCATAAAATCCCCATATTGTAACTAATTATGCAGTAATATACCATGGGAGATTGTCCCCAGCTGCCTGTGTTACTAACTCCTCTGAAACCTGGATGTACAGGAAATCTCAAGAGAAAACTACATTCTCTCAAAATATCCAGTTTTAAGAAGTTTTTCTAAAGTTCATAGAAACAGAAAAAATTTGACTGCTTTTATTTTTACTCCAAAGACCACCCAAAAACATTGAGGTTCTCCCCTTGCAAGCTCACACAGCTGTAATTCTCACAAGATTTCACTGGTGGGGTTTGGTTTTAAAACAGGTTTGATTTTTCCTGCAGAATGTATAAAAGTTATCAGCCACCTTTTTAGTTTTGTTCTCTGTGTGTCATTCATTGCACTGAAACTTATTGAAAATTTTGTCAACAATCAGCTTTATAAAAGCTTTCCACATTGTCTGCATAAAAGCCCTATTTTGACGAGAAAATGACTATTAATGAGAACATGTTCTTTTCTGGCATCAGACTCGAAGAGACACAGGTCATAAATCTCTTTGATCTTCTTGCAAAAAGCTAGAATCAAGGAAAGAAGCAGGTTCGGTTGGTTTTTTTTTCTCTTTCTTTTTTTTAAAGCTCCTGATTGAAATGATTCCATTTAGTAATCAGTAATTTATCATGCTTACTTCCTCCCACCCCCCTTTCATACTCCCTGTGCTTTTGTTCATTTTTGATTCTTTATTTCAACATACCAGAAAATCTTTCTGGATTGTCCTATCTATTTATTTCCCTTGGTTTCACAGAGGTGGAAGAGGAGAAGTTTTCAAGTGGGATTGTGGGGAGAGCTTTGGGGTGTTTTCGGTTTGTGGCTTTGGGGTTTTTTTTAGAACGTATGTGTTGAAAGTGGGGGGGAAAAAAACAAGAAAAAGAAACTATAAAAACGAAATGTGAAGAAGAAGAATCCTAATACTCTAGTTTAGTCAATGAACTGCTGCTTTTCATATATGTGTCAATACTGCCATCTCTTGCCTCTTCAAAAACCTGGGCAGGAAACTAGTTTAATGAAAATTGGAGACTGAACATGCACTCACATACACACACATAAAAGAGCTAAGTTTCCCAAGACAGGTGAGTGAATTTTCTCTGGTACATTTTGCTGTGTTTTAAGAGGAATTTTTTCTTAATTTCCTTCTTTCTGTTGCTGTGTAGTTTCATGTGCACCTTAAATAGTACAGTTGCAGCAACTAAGTCCTCAGCAATTTAAGATTGCAATGTGATTCAACTCTAGCCATTCTGAAGAAGAGAAAGAATCTATTTTATAGTCAAATATGATCAAATTAAGCTTGTATGTCTCCCCTGTTGTGATGACACGTAGATATGTAAATATATATGAAATATACAGTTGTATGTATATATTTTTAATAAATGTTAACTACAATATGAGCATTTTAACAGTAAGTCTTAAGATAGGTAAATCTACTGAAATAATTTCCAGAAATTGCAGGCATGCATGTAGATCTATGTTATGACAGTGATTCGGTCTGATAGGTCATGAAACATCATGTCGTATCAATGCAGTGGCCAATACTTTGGACCTTATGACTATGACCTATACCAGAATTATTGTTTCACAGAGATAAACTCACAAGAACTGCATAGTCATTTGTCAGTGAGCAATGCTGTTTTCTAGGCTGGTGCAAACTACATACCAAGCTTAAATGTCCAGCTATTCAATTTTAATACCTTCACAAAAGGTGCTGTTTTCTCTTTTTATTTGTTATGCAGTGTTAATAGTTATACCAGAAATATGTAGTCTTCTGAAATGAAAATCAATGAAAGTTTCATACTTAAAGTAAAAATTGATTTCTTAAGTTAGATGGGACAATTTCTGGGGTTTAAAAGCATATCACCATTCAGGTGATAAAAAGAAAAGTTGACACTTATTTTTTTGTATTATTGCAGCTTACTGTTTGGTCCAACATCTGGGTTTTGGTTGGGTTGTTATAAGTCTTCCTGTGCTTGCCTAAAGATGAGTAGTTTTGTTCCTATACTTAGATGACGAACTATTATTCTGTTTGTTCTGAAGCTTAAAATATATCCCAGTCAAGGTTATAGTCCTCCAGGTTTCTCCCAGATCCAAAAGGTTGCTCAGCATGCATTGTCCACGAGTGATGCATTAGTCTAGCCCTGTAGTGCTACCCAGGCCAAACACAGGACCAGTATTTTATTATTGCCTTTCCTCATGTTTGTTAATTTTTTTAATTCTAGCTGAGCATATTTACTGTGTGTACGTACATACACATGTGTATGAAGTGAGATGGTAATTAAAGGGCAAAAGCACTAAACCTGGCAGTTGTCTTCACTGCAGAGCAAATGCTTTATCAACAAACCACAGGTGTGCAGCACTAAAGCAGATAAAAACATATAGGACCTGAGATGACAGTTCTGCGTTCAAAATACATTAATCACCCAAGGTAAATTTGTGCATCTGTTATACGCTGTAGGTGTTTCACTTGCTTTGTTCCAGAGATATTAAAATAGATTAAAATCTTTTCCTTTTTCAATGTGGTTGGTCCAAGAAGTACACATGGCATTTTCCTACTTGGTTTGACTTCTTGATCTGTCACATCTGCTCCCCTTGCTCCTCTGTGGTCACACCACTCCTCTGCACAATGCACAGGTGTGGAGCATACAACAGGGCTTTGTTGTCTTTCCAAGGGGCAAAGTCTATAGTGTCCAAAATAAAGAAAAGTCTCAGTTTCATCAATAAGGTTCGCGGTTCAATTAGCATGATGGGAACTTTCCCATAATTATGCCTTTCAGTCAATGAACTGTTATTTCATTTACAGTCTATCAGTAATTTTGAGCCCTCAGAGATTAATTACAACCAGATAAGTTTTAGACAGTTCTCCCAAGTCAAATAATTCCCACTGAAAATAATAGTCTTCTGATCCTTGTTGATCAATTTGGGTGAGTGTTAGAGGACAACTGTATTACCAGCCATAGAAAACTGAACTCATATATAAGAATAATGATATCAGCTCCTGATTTCATCTATTGTGGGAGGAACAACCTTGATTCTGCTGTCTGTGCTCAGCAGATTTTGTTGGAAAAAGAACACAGGTCACTATTAAGACAGGTGGTGATATTTGTGATTCCTGATCAATGGGGAGGTGGTGAATTATCCACTGGACTCATGAACCAACCTAAGCCTTGTCCATCGACTTAAAACTCTTTATTGCTAGAAGTATTTTTTCGAGGTTTTAGGTGCAAGATAAATAGTTGATGAAAGAATTTTCTGTATAGTTTATCATCAGCAATAGAGAATGTTTTATATCCTCTCTCCAGCACTTTGACCTCATCTATTCTTTTTGGTTCCACTGGCTTAACTATTTCATCTCCAGCAAGACATACATATAAAGAAGTCAAAAGCTCACACTTTCATATCGTCTTGCCCATCAACAAAATGCAACAGCTCCTTAAACACGACCAAGGCACTTCCTACTGCATGGTACATCCTGCTTCAGTATTTGGAGTTATACTGTGTTTTCTACAGTACAGTATATTTAGATGGGAAAATCCTTCTTTTATCTGACCGAGATTCGCTAATTTTCTTTTTTCTCACTTCCCCTTCCCCACCCTTCAGCACCCTTTACTGATTTTACGCCATGAACAGTCTTATGGCAGTGATACTGACTAATATTCTAAAGTTACACAGTATACTTACAAACATTTTATCATAAATATATACAAGTACTCTTGAAAAAGTTTATGAAGGAATATTCAGGTAAGATACATGGAACTCAGATGGCCTGGGGCCAGAAGTTTTGGGAAATTCTTTATTTGGTACAAAATAGATCATCAGAGTCAATGAAGAATATCTTATTTTCATTAAGCAAATGTTGTCTCAAGCTCATAGCTGCTTCTTTCTAATATGGAATATCAGACAACCAAAAGGAGAGACTAAAGCAGGTGGAACGACCTTTTAAATCTCTGCACTGACTTGCGGGTCTGGGTGATTTGCTCAGAGTTATATCTGCATCTTCTTCCAGGATATAGAGGGTACTTACCTGTAGAAGTGTGGGAACAGGGAGTATATCCTTGAGATGATCCTTTTAACAACTCTTAGTGTGATGAATATCCCAACTACCTATAACATAAGATGGCATATACCAGATAGAAGCTATCTTTTGCATTTTTTCTGTGTGTGTCTGTATGTGTGTGTAAACATGTGCACTTTTAGATGTTATGCACATATAACCTCAGGATCATAAGGAGATAAATCTCAGGTGGCCACTAAAACAATTAAAAGAATTTTCTTTATAACAAGTAACAAATTTAATTTTCTTCCCCACATGACTGTCTGATAGGCACTATCAGTATTTGGTTTGGTCTTAGAGAAATGTAGATTCAATTTAAGTCAGCGATTCACTAAAATTTCCTAATGTTCTTAAGGATGTTCCTCTATAAAACTTGAAAAAGGATCTTTAATCTTACCAAACTCCTCCATTTTATCTTCTACCCATAAATTACATTCCCATCTGAAGCAGCATCGGCAAGATATGTTATGAATTCTTTTACAGGTAATTCATTCCTTTCTTTTCAGTGCCTTTGTATGATTTTTTTTAGGAGTCATTAGACTTCTGGCTACCCACTTGAGAAGTTTCTTAAGAATCCCTTTAAAATCAGAAGTTTCAGAGTGTATGACGACCCAATTACTTTTTTTTCTTCCCTCCTTTTCACTTTTCTTTCATGAGGGTTGCTGTTTCATCCCTGAATCTTTCAACTTCCCTTTACGCTCTGAGCATATGCTTAGAGTTACACTGGACATCACAATGTTTCTGTTATTGCCACCACCACTCGAGCTAAGTGTGCGCTTACTGGCTAGTGCTGAGTATCCCAACCAGCAGCAATGTACAAATGTACAGGAGATTTACTGCTTTGGAGGATTCATAAACAAGATTTTGAAAGTTTGAAAAGAATTCTTTTTTCCTAGCAAATTTGTTTAATTTCCAGTTATGCTTTAGGTAAAGGTAGACAAAGGTTTTAGTAATATGAGTTACTTGTAACAGCTTAGACTAAAAAAACTTTTATGGGAAGGAGATTATTTTTTATGTCTACTCAACATTGAGATTCCTCACTCTTTTTTTTCCTAAATATAATAGCTAGGAATAGGAATTTTGTCTCAGGTGATAATGGTTTTTAATAAAGTGTCGTATTCCCTTCCTTCACTAATTTCCCAAGATTGCAAGCAAAGCTCTTCACTGTTAGGGAGGAGTAGGAGGGTTTTGTGTTGCTAGCAGAGAAGAGAGTTAAGTGTCCTCAAAAGGTCAGCTGGGCCAGATCCATAGGCCCACTCAGGCTGATGAGACTGGTCACACTGGTGATTTCAGGATTAAAATCCCTAGATAAGAGTTTATGTCTATACTAGCCAGGTTCACCAATGTCCTTATTTCCACTTTTTTTGCCCTTTTTGGTTTTGCTAATTTTTTTCCTTCAGACCACATGTTCAGGTCTGCTTCTCTGTGACACGAGAGATATACAGGGCATTTTTGAGATCTCCTCTAGCACATGGAATAAATCATTACTGCCTGATACCATCTAAAATACTTTTCTCTTTCACAGGAGTTCCATCGTGTAGTTTTCTATGGTTCTTGTAGCTCATCTCCTCACATTTTACTTTAGCATCCAATGTTTGTCACTCAATCTTGCTTTCCTCTCTGTTTCACGACTGCTCAGGAAAACCCTCAAGCTTTGTTTTCTTTTTTTGTTTGGTCCTTTCAACTGTACTAAGGTTGCTTTTCATGTGGCAACTGGAAAACATTTATTTCTTTCAAGTGGCAGCACTGGATATGCTATAAAGCTAGGCAGTCTCAAGAAGCTTTTCATATTTCCACACAACTATACACAGAATTTTATAAATATAAATATATACATAGCTGTGTGTATATTTTTATATATGTATATACTCTGTCTCTTTAACAAGAGAGGTTTTGTAATGATTTAATGATGGGTGTTGATGGTTAGAGGCTGCTTCTCCCTTAACAATATGAATAAAGCAATAGGGCATCTGTGAAATACGGATCTGTAAATCTCAAAACAACAAGGGTAGTTTGTGTGTTTCCTTTTGCCCAGAATCTCCCATTTGTGTTAAGCAAATGTTTTATTTATTTGCTTATGTATTGTTTCTGATTCTTTGGGATGTTGGCAGGATTTCTTTGTGTGTCTCTTACTGTTTTGTTTGAGGCAAGGGATGGCTGAATGAATTCAGGTAAAATAAGAGCCTGTTCCACTCTAACATGTATCCAAGGCATGACCTTGACCCGAACTGATCATTCACGGAGGGTCAGAAAAATTGCACTCTTTACTACCTTCATTTATGAATTCCTGTTGATTTAAGAAGCAGAAGGCAGTAGTGGGATTCTCAGGAGACAGTTCTGCTCCTGAGACATTTTCAGACCAAATTTTCAGACTCAAAAGATTCTATTAGCTCAGGTAAACATCTTTTGGGTGTTTATCAACATTCATCTGAACCTGAAGTATATGAAAGTTCACTCATCACTTGACTAATCATTGTGGCATATGAAATCAGCATCCTTTTCAAAGACTGGAGAAAGATATGATTTGAAACCCTTGCTATATTTAATTTTACTATTGAATAAAATACACAAGGTAATATGGTACACAAGGAAGGATGTGTGTTTATGTGAGAGGGAAATATATACAGAGAGATTTCCAGGAGAATATCCAAGTTGACATTGTATGTATAAGTAAACAGAGGCACCAATCATTGCATTTTTCCTATCACCACCACAATAAAATTAAAATCTTATTCAGATCCCACAAGGATGGCTGGTTTAATAGCATGAAAACAAACATTCTATAATAAAGTAATCTTGGGTTAATAAATAACAATTCTTACACACTAACCTCAGCTTTTAAAGTCAGCAGCTCCCCATTGATATTAGCAAAATTACTGAAGTGCCTTGCATTTATGCTTTGGGACAGTTTAGGACAAAAATATATTGGAAATTATTTGCCTCCATTTTGATTTCTGCATAGCATTTCTATAGGTGCTGCAATGGGAGAGGCTGTGACAATAAATCCTTGCATCTTCTACGCAAAGCCCTGTTTGCTTTAACCAAAAAAACAAATCCCCTGTCTAGGCTTACAGTCATGTAAAAGACCAAGTGGCAGGGACTGAAGATGCCCTGGGTGTGAGAATCTGGACAGAACGGTAGGTACTTCACATGAAAAACAAGAAGGGTCTTTCCCTTTCCCACTAGGTCATCACTGAATTTGTGTGGGTGTAAGGAGGAAGGAATCCCTGTGGGTGTCATCAAATCTCTGGTAGGTTATAACTACGCAAAGGGTCCCCATGGACTCCCAAAGAAGTGGAGAGGACAACATGGAGATATCTGCTCCTTCCTAAACACTCAGTGCAATTCATTTGTACTGCTAATGAAAGCACTGCATGTTTTGTACAGACTTGTTTGCAAAGTGCTTCTTTGTTTCAATTTCTACAAGTTCCTTAAAAGATTAATCATGAATTTAAATGCCTATGAGGCTGGAGTTCTGGAAAGGAGTGTAATTAATGCTCTGGACAAAGCAAAATCTCAGGTCTGATGCATTTAGCAGGAGGAGTTTATTCTGTAAGGAAGGGAGAATATTAAACTCTACATGTACCCTAAGTACCTTGAACCCATGTTCTACTTTCTTTGTTCCAGGTTAAAATCCTAAAATCACCTGAATTCAGAATATGGAACCCTAAAAAAACAGCTGGGTGAGTTTCTAGAAAAGTTATTTTAACCAAAGATGTAACAAATCCTTGCTCTAACTATTCCTCCACGGTGGACGTGGTGAAGCCTTAGCAATCCATTGGTAAATCAGGAACAATAGTACTTGCCACCACCATAAGAAAGTATAATAATGAAGACATTAATGTCTGTGGTTGAATTTCACTAGTATGTAGCTATTACCAGTAGAGTGGCTAAGCTGAGGATCTTACACACCATTTTGACTGGAATTAAGCTCTCATCTGACAGCAGCAAAAAGGAAGTCAATTCTTCACTTCTGTTTCTGCCTGAAGAAGTTTGTGTAGAAAGAGGGTCACTCTGAGTTCACATTAGCCTTTTTATTGTGCCAACAGCTATCTCCCAAATCCACAGGGCCAAGGCTTCTGCATGTGGGTGTTACTGCAGTCATTGCTAAGGGTTGATGCTGACAGAGCAATGTGTTTTGTTGATCGGAACATAGACTTACTTTGGATAGAGGACTTTTATTTTTCTCTGCAGCTTCCCTGGCCAAGGGGGTTAACAAGCCACAGATGATGAAATCTTTTGAATATGAAGTGCAAAACATCGTGTTTAAATATCATAAATAACAAACACAAGAGTAAATAGTCTTCATGTCTCTTTCCACTTTCTGTGTGCTCAACTTGCAAGTCATTTGATCTGGTACTACAGACCACTACAACAAAAAGAGGAATCTACACTTAAAAAACAAACAAACAAACAAAAAATCTCCAAATAATTACTTTCTATTCTGTGTCACGTTTTAATTAAAGATAGGAGCACCACAATCTATGATATATCTGGAAATTATTAGAAACCTTTTCCAGAGGCAAAAAGCATCAATACCTCTTTGTCTCAGTGGCATAAAACATTTCTGTGTTACTTCTTTCCTGCTGGCAAGGGAGAAAGTAGAAAGACTCTAAGATGGGAATAGAAAGAGTCTAAGATGGGAATAATAGCAGCACCAAAGGGGAGAGTCATGTGTCAGGTCAAATGAACATGCTTTTTCTTTTGTTTTTATTTTTAAAAATAAGCAAAGTGGTTTGCATTATCTACTTCCATCCCTGCAGGAAGCTTTGCTCCCTTTGTGTCAGAGGCAAGAGACAGCACATGGAGCTACTGAGTCAAGCCACTGATGAAACAGAACGTGACTGAGGGTTAGATGGAGAGCCTGGGAGTCAAGTCCTGGCTTCCCTTCCTGACTTCATCATGGATTTGCTGGGTGACGCTGCTCAGCTTAGCTGGAGCAGGGATGATGGCTCTACAGAGGGATCTGGACAGGCTGGATCGATGGGCCAAGACCAACTGTATGAGATTCAACAAGACCAAGTGCCGGGTCCTGCACTTCAGTCACAACAACCCCATGCAACGCTACAGGCTTGGGCACGAGTGGCTGGAAAGCTGCCCGTCAGAAAAAGACCTGGAGGTGTTGGTTGACAGCCAGCTGAAAATGAGCCAGCAGTGTGCCCAGGTGACCAAGAAGGCCAACGGCATCCTGGCCTGTGTCAGAAGTAGTGTGGCCAGCAGGACTAGGGAAGTGACCATCCCCCTGTACTCTGCACTGGTGAGGCCACATCTCAAATGCTGTGTTCAGTTTTGGGCCCCTCACTACAAGAAGGACATTGAGCTGCTGGAGCATGTCCAATGAAGAGCAACAAAGCTGGTGAAGGGCTTGCAGAAAAAATCTTATGAGGAGCGGCTGAGAGTGCTGGGGTTGTTTAGTCTGGAGAAGAGGAGGCTGAGGGGAGACTTGACCATCCTCTACAACTACCTGAAAGGAGGTTGTAGCCAGGTGGGGGTTGATCTCTTCTCCCCGGTAACTAGCGATAGGACAAGAGGAAAAGGTCTCAAGTTGCGCCAGGGGAGATTCAGGCTGGATATTAAGAACTTCTTCACTGTTAGGGGTGATTAGGCATTGGAATGGGCTGCCTAGGGAGGTAGTGGAGTCACCATCCCTGGAGATGTTCAAAAAATGTTTAGATGTGGCACTTCAAGACACGGTTTAGCGTATTTAGCGGGTATGGTGGCATCGGGTGGATGGTTGGACTTGATGATCTTTGAGATCTCTTCCAACCATAATGATTCTATGATTCTATGATGTAGATCTTGCACCTTGTGCAATGGTGATCGTGTCCTTCAGAGAGTAATTTCTTTGTGACTGTACTTGCCTGCACAGGCTGACTTGGGCTTTCATCTTGTAGCTTTTGAAGGACAGTACAAAGGTGATGGCACTCAAGGCTGGCTGTGCGTCATGTAACAGAGTGTACAGGCATGGTGCCTCTGCCTCTCGCAACCCAAATGCACCTCAGGTGGGGTTCATCTGTGTCATCTAGCTTTCTCCAACTGTCAGTGGAGAGGAATAGGCACTTCTTGGCTAAGATTGCAAATAAACCATGATGTAAAAAAGCCTGACACTTTTCCTTATTATATTAAAAGAAACCAGAGATGATAAGCTCAGATTTCCACATTATAGAAATCTGGAATTAGATAGAACTAAACTGAGCCTCAGTTTCCGCACATATAAACTGGGATAATGGGACAACAATGAATAATATCACATCTAATGAGCTTGCTGTCACCCTCTTCTTTATGTGAATGGAACGTAGCCTGTTTGGGTAGAACACATGTCCACACATACTAAAAGGGAAATGTTATCCCCATGTTGTCTGCTGCCCCTTTCCTTTTTCTTTATGAAGTAATTGTGTTTCTTGTCTCTGTCTAGGCTGCAAGGCAAGAAGCAGACAGGGCTGAAGTAGCTGCACTCTCTGGCATTGCTCCCAACAGCACAGGTGTATTTCTGAACAGAAATGCCATAGAAAACAAATGTTTCAAAAACTATTAAATTCTAGAAAGCCCCCACCAAATCCATAAGTGAGTGGCTTAAGGAGCATCAGATAATTAATTTATTCACAGATTTTAAGAGTAGAGGGGGCATTTTGACTGTCATGTCTGGTGTCCTAAATAACACAATTTGTCTTCCTTCACATTTGTCCAGCTGCCCTTCAACTGGAACATATATTTCAGAAGAAAACAAAACAGACCCCCAAATTCTTGACTTCAAGACTGCCCAGATGACACTGTTTCAGAGTTTCTACTATTAATTAACATTCCAATGAAAATCATAATGCTAAAAGGTTTTGAAAAGATTTATCAACAAAGAAATTCACCAAAGCAGCTGACCTTGCTGTCATGGAGTTAGTTACTCTGAAACACCCTTGGGACTCAAGGTTTCAGGAAATTTCTCCTCCAACCTCAGAGTCCTGGAGAATTTTCTATTCCCTCTTATTTGTGGGGTGTGATAGGATAATAGCAGCAATCCAGTCCTTATTGTCTGTATCTGCGGATGAACAGTGCTGTATAAGTGTAAAGTGTTATTATTATTGTAAGGAAATAATAATACTAATAAAACAAAATGAATCGAAGTCTTGTCTTCAGATGGTTATTTTAGCAATCTAGAAATCTAAAGCCCATGAAATAGACAATTAAGAGGGGTTAGATACTTAATATCAGTCGTTGTGTTTTGGTAGAATTTTGCAATAACGCAGCTGCTATAATAATACGGATTTTTATTTCTCCTTACAGAAAGGAAGCAGTTGTGTTTTCGGAGAAGCCTTGATGTCCTGCTGCAGAATGCAGAACTTTGTGTGTGGGAGGGCTTGTGTGTGCTTGTGTGCTCAGATGGCCTCTCTTCTACTGCAACAGCTCCATCTTTGGGAGAGAGAAGGGAAAACGTTTCTTTCCTTTAGTTGGCTTTACAGACAAAAGAAACCTTGAAAATCTTATTTAGCCCTGGAATAGCTTTCTTCCTTCCCCTTTTGTCCCCATGCCTCCCCGCTACTTCTTCATCAGTTGGGGAATTAAAAAACAAAAACAATACCCCCTTTCTCTCATTTCTGACATAACTAAGGGCCAGAGACTCATTTAATTAGTCTTTCTCGTGTGGCTTACAGCCCTGTTCAAGGCAAACATTTACCCCTGGGTTTCAGCACTGTTGCTTTGCCACTGAATTTTCCCTTTTAATTTTTTTGTCAGGAAGATGTAGTATCATGTTAATGGCTATTGGGGATCCTACGGCTAAATCATAATCATAGTTGTCTACACTAATCATAACTGTCTTGCTGTTGCAGTGTGCATCCCTCCCTCCATCAGTTTGCAGTCTCGCCCTGCTCCCTTGTACTGTGTGCTTATGTTGTGTATGAGCTCTTCCAGGCAGGGCTGACATTTCAGTCGGTTTTGTCTATTGAGGAGCTGGACTCAGGACAGGGGGCCTTTGAGATGCCATAGTAGGGCTCATTCTGTCTATCTTCTAAAGATCGTCATCCCAGAACCCTCCTATGAGAAAAGTCACTTCTATGTATATAGTAGGGCTTACTTTTCCTTTTTAAAGTGAGGTTAGCTGAGGAGGACAAGCTAGAGACCCAGAATGAAGAGCTTCTCTCATTCACAGGCTGCTTTTAATCACTGAGCTACGTTTGGCACTCTTGTTTTCTCACCTCCTGAATCTTACATGCCTTTCCTTGCAGTGGCCCATCTCCAGCAGAAAGGTTTACATCTCCCTTTCACCCCTAATAAACATGAAGGTTATGACATGATCCAGGACAAGAGGAGCTGGAGGGTGGAAAGCCTCTGCTTGACACAGACTCAGAACAGGTTTCCTCCACCCTAGATGAAATATCTCATCACTAGACCAGTTTTCAAGACCCAGTCAGCATGTGATGGCCAGCCAGATGAGGTTCTTCAAGTGACCTAAAGAAGTGCCTCAGATTCTGATAAGGCATTGATAGCCATTAAATGCCAAGGGAATTCAGACATAGAGGTCTGTAAGAAAGACAGAAGGGTACCGCAACGACAGTTGCAACTGAAAAAGGGATAGGGTTTGGTATGTTCAGTAATTGCTGGAGTTTAATTACAAGTGAGTGGGGTAAAATTCAAATGAATCTTGAATTGTCAAGCCCAGGGTCACTTTTTTCTAAAGACAGGGAGGACAAAAGATGAAGAATATTGAAAGAAAAGGAATTTTGATTCACAGCAGTTATACAAAGGCATGGATAGAGGTCCCAGAGTGCCCCAGTGTAACTAACTTCTTCATGAACAAGACAGAACTCAAGGGAAAAATCAAGAAGTCAAAGAGGTCATGGAAGCAGACAGAGTTCATAATGACCTAGGAACAAGATTAGATGTATCATGAGAAAAAGTAAAACCAGAACTTTCACAGGCAAGATCATGAATGACATGAAAAGCTAACAAAAAAAAAAAAAAAAACAAAAAACCAAAAATAGACACTGAATAACATAATACAGACCCAGAAGTCTGGCACTGGCACTCCATTGCTGGCTGTTGACTGCTGGATATACACAGGGTGAGATTAACCTCTTGTATATACAACAGGTCAGACACCTTCCTAACAGTTTAATGCTGTAGTTAATTAAGTTTCACTGTCCAGAAGGTATTTCTGCTCTTCTTAAACCTAGTAATATGGATGTAGCCATTGTGATCTAGTCTGAAGTTACAGTGAAGTCTTTAAACCTAGAACTCCTAAAGGCCAAAGTAGTGATTTCAGGTTTTTTTGGCATAATGAAAATAATTTGTATACAGAGTTCAATGCAACACATGGGGTTTTGTTCAGAGATCCTGACTTTAATGTCACTCAAACAGAAACACGTGTTGTCCTATCCCCACAGCTCTGCTGCATCCTAAACACTCCAGCTCCTCCAAACTCATGCTGATAAAATCTCGTTACAGTTCTGTAATGTACTTCTGATACACATTCCCTCTTTCACTCTCATCTGCAATCCCTGGCATTGGCTGGGGTTTGAAGAGAAAGTGTAAAAACAGCTGTGTGGAAAGATGGCATGTTTTCTGTTGCAGTATTTTAGTCACAGCTAAAACCAAACTTAGCAGAAAACTCCCAAGACAGCCTGTTCTAAAGAGAATTCATTGCTAAAACTAATTCACATAAGGTTTATCTTCACTCATAGTATCCCATGAAGTAATAGTTTTCACTTGCCCAAACCAAGGTTTCTTTCCCCGTTAACTGCTGGGAATGCAGTGAGGTTCCAGCATCTGAAACCAGACAATATGGGTTCATTTCTAGCTACAGAGTCAGGCTGACCAGCAAATCTTACCACCATCGCCCCACAACTTCTCACATTATATAGCCCTGCCATGCAAACAACATTTGAGCTCCTCAAGAGCTACATCTAATCTCTTAAATATCACATAATTACATATAAACACATATATTCATTGTTCATTGCACCTTTCACTGGAAAGCTTCAGAGTGAGTCCATGGATTTGTCAAAAAACCCAAACAGACTAAAATGAAAGAAGAAAATAACCTTCCTAAAACTTTGTTCTGGGTTGACACAGAGTTCTGCATGTGAGGGTTCAGAAAAGTCTGTGTTTTTCAGTTGATGGTACACCTCACACTTCAGTTAATGGTGAGCTAAGCAGTGACCAGGGCTAGCTGTCCTGCTGCTAGCACAGCCTCCTCCCCGGCTCAAGTATTTTTACTTCCCGGTATCTGTGTAGAAGCAGACAAGCAGATGTAATGCTCAGCCCATCAGCTAGAATACAAGCTAGACATAGATTTGAGGTCCTGATCCATAAGCAAAGTCCTCTGATATTGTAAGGGGGACAGTTAGTTATGCATGCTCCTTAATATAACAGAAATGACAGGGAAAAAGTGGAGTGTAGATGCTGCCTGTTCCTAGAAAGTAACGGGGTATTTTGGGTGTTTCTGTCTACTGATGAGGTATACTCACAGATCTTCTTCAGGAATTGAGTGACTGACCTAGGTTTGTCCTTTCTCACAGAAAAGCACCAAAAGCAGATGAAAAGCTTTTTTTCCTGAAAGTCTTATTTTTGCCCAGTAACCCAATAATCTGAGCACTCCTCTGATCCACAGGACACCCAGGAATCCTTCTCCAGCATTAGTCATCCATCCTTCTAGCCATGGAGCTAAAATTTATCCTGAATTAATATTTGGTCCTAGAATAATATCAGACTTCAGACTCCACATGAGTAAGTAAAAAACAGTCTCACACATATTTGTAAAGGGTTTTAAAACATAGGTATGAGCCTTGCTGTGCAGCTTTAGAATTTTTTTTTTTCAGCTGAACGTATTCCTCTGAGTAAACTGTATCGAATAACATTGAGTTCTTGTAAAGCACACTTTCCCTTCTCTTTCAAAAAGCCTTTCTGGGACTGTAAATATAAAATATGTTTACCTGAATATTGTTTGCATCTATCATTTCCTCATTCTCCACAACGTCCCTGAGAGAAAAGTAGGAAATATAAACTCTGGTCTTGTCATGATGGGGCTGTCCTCATTTCAGCCACTGTTTTCCAGTGTCAATATGAGATATAGTTGAAGAAGTGCTATCAAAGGCTACATTGTTGAGCAGTTTAAGATTACCAAGAATGATGGTGTTTTAAGTTAGGTGTTAATTTTGCACTTATCAGCCTGGAAAAGATCCTATTAGTAGTTATCATATTACACCTGAAAGGGAGGCAACAGCTGGCTGAGGTGTGGAAAGTTTTTAAACTCCTGAAATGGCTGGCATTTACATCCATGAGATCATGCAGTGAATGTGAAAAAGGCTTCAGTTTACAACTACGTGTGGTGCTTTGGTGTGAAAGTAAGGTGGGCTACCCCTGCGTAAATCACACTGCATTCTCCCTATATCAATTTGCATTGGCCCAGTTATATCCTTGAATGATGTCCAACACTTGAAAAAGCAAGAGGATACAGTACTGTTTGGGGACTGCATTTGACTATTCACGGCTCTCAGATGCAGTGTGGACTAGGATGAACTACTCTGGCTTTCCAAACTGAATGTTTTCCTTTCTATTTCTGCCTGGTTTTGTCATAACCTCTTTGAGGCAGTGGGCATTCCTTTTTTCCCTCCATGTTTAAAAAGCCAAGAACATGCTTACCTCTGTTGCATTTGTTCTGTGGTACTTTAAAACAAACAGTAATTGGAATAAATCCTCACGGGTGCAGATACTGTAATAAGAAATATTCTGAAGTCAGATTTTGTTCTGAAATATAGCCTGAAATTGACAATTAAATTATTGGGGGGGGGGGGGGGGGGGGGGGGGGAAATATTGTTTGCAGGCAATGAAATATTTTATTTAATTTCTATCTATATCTAGCTTTTAACATTATGACTAAATATAACAAATCTATTTCTAAACTAAAAAATTCTTAAACAACAACAAAAAAACAAACAGAAAACCCCTGCAAGTTATAAACAGTTTCCATTTGATCTCACTTGCTTGCTTATTTTTTTTAATCAAAGTGAAATTTCATCTTAATTGACAAATTCTCATGGAACTGACTTTATCAGCATTTCTAGTGGAAAAACATTTCCTCTTGTAAAATTTGTAATGACACTTACAGCAGCATGTCTTCCCCAGTCCTACCTCTAAACAAGCTCAATATTAAAGCTGCCCTGTGTTTGTACGTGTCTCTAGTGTAATTTTGAAATACTTGTCCAGTGCACCCGTTATAACTTCCGTAGATCACAGAATCACAGAATCGATGAAGTTGGAAGAGACCTCTGGGATCATCGAGTCCAACCTTTACCCCAACACCACCATGTCAGCTAGACCATGGCACTAAGTGCCACGTCCAGTCTTTTCTTAAACACCTCCAGGGATGGTGACTCCACCACCTCCCTGGGCAGCCCATTCCAAGGCCTAAAGATCCTTTCTGTGAAGAAATGCCTCCTCATTTCTAGCCTGAGCTTCCCCTGGTGCAGTTTCAGACCATGGCCTCTTGTCCTATCACTGGTTACTTGGGAGAAGAGACTGACTCCCACTTTGCTACAACCTTCCTTTCAGGTAGTTGTGGAGAGTGATCAGGTCTCCCGTCAACCTCCTCTTCTCCAGGCTAAACAACCCTAGATCCCTCAGCCACTCCCCATCACAGTTGTGCTCCAGACCCTTCACCAGCTTCGTTGCCCTTCTCTGGACATGCTCCAACACCTCAATGTCAATTTTATCAATAGACACAATTATACCTGGACTTCCAACTTAATGTCTCTCAAATGCTTCTTCCAAGAGGTACCAAGAGTTTCAGAACATAAAAAGCTGAGAAAGTATCATCAGCAGAACAGTCTGACCACAGATGTGACAGCCCCCTGATGTTCACATTACTGCTTCAGATTGTGGGTAAAAAGGAAGAAAGGAAGTTTCTCATTTTTGGATAAACTGTTTATTTTATGACTCCTGTTTCCCCAATAGACACCGGACTCTTGCACAAGTTGAATGATCCAAGTCAAGCCAAGGACATGAAATGGTTTGCAGAGAGATCCAGCTCCACTCCTGCCTTCTCTCTTACCTGCTGTCTGCCTCTCCCTGGCTTGTAATACACCCTGCTTCGATGCATAGTGAAAGTTCAAGTAGGTTTACATGTACACAGCTTATGAGTAGGGGCCATAGCCAAAGGTATACATAAAATTCAAAGTTATCTTAGGATGGAGGAAGAAACAAGGAGAGGAAAAGCAAGAGAAAAAGGAAACCCTCTCCCCCATGACCAGGTGGGAAGAAAAGTGCCGTGTTCCTCAAATAAGGCTCCTCCTATGGGCATCCTCTCCAGGGCAGCAGGTGGTGACAATGATCAAGTTGAAAATGACAAAAAAAAAATCTTGTTTTCTTGCTTTCTCCCCACTACAATTATACTTCTCATCAAGACTTGCTCAACCTCCCCACTGGTAGTTACTGTTTATGACACTACCAATGCTGGTTGGAGCATGCCTGATTAGGTGCAGGTGTTGCACACTAATTGGTCATTAAGTTTTGGTGTGTATATTATTGATAATATTTACTGGATTTTAAAATCAGTATTATTCACTATCTACTAAGCTATGTTTGTTCTAATATGAAGCTACAAACTAAAACCTATAGGGTGAAGGGTGAATGGATCTACACACGGAGCTATATACTAGTAGCTACAAGGAAAAATGGTGAAGAGGCATAGGAAGAACAAGACCATTTAAACATCAAAGGCAATGATTTTGGAGAAGGAACTGGGCATAACAGGTCAGAATCCCACTGTGCAAGGTGGTGTTCTGGTTTTGACTGGGCTAGAGTTAATTTTCTTTATGGTAGCTAGTACGGGGCTATGTTTTCCATTTGTGCTGAAAACAGTCTTGATAACACAGGGATGTTTTAGTTATTGCCAAGCAAGGCTTGCAGAGTCAAGGCCTTTTCTGCCTCTCACCCCACCCCACCAGTAAGTGGGCTGGGGGTGCACATGGAATTGGGAGGGGACACAGCTGGGACAGCTGACCCAAACAGACCCAAGGGATATCCCATACCATATGACATCACGCTCAGCATATACAGCTCGGGGAAGAAGAAGGAAGGTGGAGACATTCAGAATGATGGCGTTTGTCTTCCCAGGTAGCCATTCCATGTGATGGAGCCGAGGTTTCCTGCAGATGGCTGAACACCTGCCTGCTCATGGGAAGTGGTGAATGAATTCCTTGTGTTGTTTTGCTTGCATGTGCAGCTTTTGCTTTACCTATTAAACTGTCTTTGTCTCAAACCACAAGTTTTCTCACTTTTACTTTTCTGATTCTCTCCCCTATTCTGACATGGGGGGAGTGAGCAAGCTGCTATGTGGTGCTTAGCTGCCATCTGGGGTTAAACCACAAGAGTCCTTTTTGGTGCCCAATGTGGGGCATGAGGAGTTTGAGATAAGGATTGGGAGAGTTAAGGTGTAAAACACGCAATGAACATACCTAGAGAATGAAAAGTGGAATGATCATGAGGAATTTCTGTTGTTGTAATTGTGGTGAAAGGATGAGAAGTGGATTGTGTGTAAATTGTCCATTTCCATCCAGTATTGTGATGATGTTACTTTTATTTTGGTGTGGGGAATTATTTTTGTTGTGAGCGAAGTTTGTGAAGATCATGTGATGAATGTGGACTTTAATGATAATTCTTCAATATCTGATTCACAGAGGTAGGGGATGGAAGGTACTGGGTTTGCATGGCAAGATTTTGTTACTGAGGGGGCTATAGGGGTGGTTTCTATGAGAAGCTGCCAGAATCTTCCCCCATGTCCGATGGAGCCAACGCCAGCCAGCTCCAAGACGGACCCATCCCTGGCCAAGGCCCAGCCCATCAGCGACGGGGTCAGAGCCTTTAGGAGAACAGAGTCAAGAAGGGCAAAAAGTTACCACAGAAGTGAAAAATGCAGCCAAAGAGAGGAGTGAAAATATGTGAGAGTAACAGCCCTGCAGCCTTGCAGGTGAGTGCAGC
>NW_009633041.1:22363-35463 GCF_000690535.1 Cariama cristata | reverse complement strand
GGGGGGGAGGGAGGAGGAATGCGCAAACAGAAAGTAGCATTGCTTCCAAGTCTTACAACTACTTTTTTTTGCACAATCATAGAGAAAAAATTCTCCTTGAAAGCTACAGTGCAGAGTGAAATGCAGATCTCGGGCAGGCACAGTTTCATCAGGGAGAGGCCAGAAAGATATAATCTGGAGAGCTGATCAGGTACTTGCCTAAAAGTGGGAAAGCTTTTGGACCCTACTTTCTGCTGTGCCTGCCTTGCAGTGGGCACAGCTGGTAATAGGCATCAAAGATAAACTTCACAGTGCCCTGACTCTGTTCCTGGGCCAAGCCCCAAATGTGGATCACAGTGAACCCTGGAGGCAATTCTGGCAAGAACTTGAAAACTATCCCAACAGGCTGCCACCAGCTGAGTATTGCTAGCCTATACAGCATGCCAGTTACTTTTTCTTCTCCATCTTTGATGGGCATCTTATGCTGAGTACTGCAGGAAGGAACAGGCTTATTTAGCAGTATCTGGATTGCAGCCAGAGTTTTTGTAGGGAAGAAAAATGGAGGAAGCATGACAGAAAAACTGCCGCGATTCACAATGTATGCTGGACAGTCATGGCACTAAATGCACATTTAATGCTTTTTTACTTGAAAGGTGCAACAAAATATCTGGTTTCCTGGTACACATGTGATCAAATTCTACTTTGCTGTGCACTTTATGTCCTTGATATGTCTTTGTCTTTTATGTCTTTGATTCTTGTCACAGGATGAGACATGTCCAACATATTGTTTTAAAAGACTTAATGCATTGTGAGAGGCAGGAAAAAAAACCTGTAGGCTAGGGATATACATTTAGGAAGAGAATGAAGATCTGTAAATAAGTGTTATTTTTCAACCCACATCTTGTGCCTCCCCTTCAGCTGTTGAGTTGTGTGCCATTTAACAAAACAGCAACACTTCTGGGACCTGAAACAGTGTCATTGGGTATAGACTAGTAAAAAATTTAACATATGAAAATAAGAGAGAAAAATACCCTTGACATGTTACTCTAGGATCTCAAATAAATACTTACTGCATGCATATTTTCTCCTCTTCCAATGCACTTTGTTTGACCTTTTGCTTTTCTGAACAAAAGCAGGAAATTAGATCTGAAAGATTTCTAGGTCACTGTCTTACACGTATGTGGTCTTCCCTGCAAATACCATCATATTTACTAAGCTACAGGCTTGAGTTTTGTTCTTGATTGATCCAGTCTTTAACTGTGACGTGATTATTTACTCCGTTCTGGAAAAAGAATAACTGCTTTTGCAAGAAGAGCAAAGCAATCACAAAGAGTTGAGGAACTTCTTTTTAAAGATGTTTCAATTTACATTTGAAATATTTTTACATAAGTATATTCACATGCATTAGTAACAGCATATTTCTTTGGTCTGATATGTTAGATTAATAATGGATTTCCCAACGTTTTCAAGGAGAAATTCAGCTCATTTCTATTTTACCTGAGCAAGCGATTCAGACATATGATCCCTTGTATATTTCCATTCTAATCTGTATTTAGTTATGTCTTTAAACTCAGACATTATTGTCAGAAAAATATAGCTCAAAGTGACCATACCTCTCAAGCCAAAGACATGTAACATTGCTTATTAATGTCAAAGCTGTCCACTCATTTTTAGATGATTAAAGTAGAAAAAGGATTGGCTAATACAGAACTTCATTTTGAATATCTTGAGATAATAGTCACATGTTTTGAAGACAAAGTGAAACATCACCTTCTTTTGTCAGTACCAATCACTGTGACTTATATAAGATTTTTCCTGAGAATAATTATGCACCAGAAAAATCCTTGTCATACCTTTCTTGAAAACCTAGTTCAATCTCCTGGAGCACTTATTCTCTGTAGTATTTATGATCTTGGTTGTTATGGAATAGTATTTCTCGAGAGTACCCTATAGTTACTATTTGGTCCACTGACACTTTACAGGGAGCTTAAAAGGATAATCTAAACAGAAAATGAAATTTTGTTGTGATAAATGCAAAATTATGCCCATGGGGGAGAAAACTATCCTAAACTGCATGTACAGTGATGTGTTCTGAATTAGTTAATTACCACTGAGGAAAAAAAAAAGTATCTTTGAGCTATAATGGATAATCTAAGAAAATTATCAGTAGTTGTCAGACAGGAAAGCATAATGATAGAAATTATTAGGAAAGGAATAGGTAACACAGCTGAGGATAAAATAATTTCATCATCTAATTCTGTGGTGCACCTTCATCTTGCAAACCATGTGCAGTTCTAGTTCTCACATATCAAAAAGGAATATAGTAGCCCTAGAAGATCCATGAAGAAAGGTAGCAAAATTTGTCAAAGATAACTGTGGTGGGTTGCCCCACCCAGCAGCTAAGCACCCATCAAGTCACTTGCTCATCACTCACAGCTGGATGAGGGAGAAAATCAGAAGAGCAAAAGCCGAAAACACATGGTTCAAGATAAAGACAGTTTAATAAGTGAAGCAAAGCTGCATGCACAAGCAAAACAAAATAAGGAATTTATCCACAGGCAGGCAGGTGTTCAGCCATCTCCAGGAAAGCAGAATCTCTGTACACTTAATGGTTGCTTGAGAAGACAAACACCATAACCATGAACGTCCCCCTTTACTCCTCCTTTTCCCAAGCTTTTATTGCTGAATATGACATCATGTGGCGTGGGATATCCCTTTGGGTCAGTTGGAGTCAACTGTCCAGGCTGTGTCCCCTCTCAACTTCTTTCCCACCCTCAGACTACTCATTGACATGGCAGCTGGAGAAACAGAAAGGCCTTGAAGCTCTGTAAGCACTGGTCAGCAGTAGCTGAAGCATTGGTGTGTTATCAACACTGTTTTGAGCACGATACATGCTGCTATGAAGAAAATTAACTCTATCCCAGCCAGATCGAATAAAAAACCAAAAGGCTTCAGTGTAAAAAATGACCAAATAAACTAGGCCATCAAGTTTAATGAACAAGTAGATGATTCAAGACAAATAAAGGAGGAATGCCTTCACACAGTATGTAATTAATATGTGGAATTAGTTGCCACAAGTTGTTGTGGATTCCAACACTTTCATGTAAATTTATACTTCACATTTATTCGTAAAACAATTTTTTAAAATCATAGAAGAAATATAAATCCAATAGTAGTCAGTAAATGCAAATATAACTTCATCAGGTATAGATTTCCCTATGCTTGCAGCTGCACATGCAAAGGGAATATACCTGGGAAGAACTCCCACATGATTTCCATATTCATATATTGTCACATAGGTATCTGCTTTTGACTACTTTTGGATACAAGACTCATCTCACTTTTGCATACTGAAGACTTTAGTTTCCTTTAAACATGTGAAGGAAGAACAATTTTTTAAAAGGAGTAGTGAGCTATACATTGCAATCACCTTTTAAAACAGAGGAGGGTGTTTTCTCTCTCACCTATTTAGCCCATTAGTCTGCAAACTGATCCAGAAACAAAAGCAAACACGTTCATGCCATTCCTCCTCTATCTCATTTCTTTTCCTCTCCCTCCCTTTCTCTGTTACATAGTTACCTGGAGCTAATAGGAATTATGCTATTGCAGAGCCTAGATGAGAAAGGGCACATGAGCTCCCTTTATAGCAGCATATGACATTGAGGCAGTGGACTGCAAATAACATTGAAAAGTTTGAAGTGAATGAGCTGAAAAATATCTTAAATTTCTTTCTGATCTGGTGATTTCAATGGTTAGATGTAACAAGGAAAATCCAAACAATAAAGTTCTTGGTCCCATAGAAGTCAATGCTAATTAATTTATGAAAGTCCTATGACCTATATTAACCAGGACATCAAACAGTAACTTCTGACCTTAAAATATATGAAGTTCATGGCCTTTTTTTATTTTTATAAATTAAATTGATGTGATTGTTTTTTCTCACACTTTGTTTCATCATAGTTCTAATTACAGCCACATTCCCTAAATATAGTTACTACATTCCCTACTGACTGAATTTTTGTTTGCCTGAAGTCCATCTATACTGACCTTGTTATTGATGGGACAGATTGAACTCTGGTTACTAGGACAAGTTTTGGCACTGGCTTATATCAATGTTCTTTGTATAATGCAACCCTCCACAACAAACTACTCTTTCTTCCATCCTCAGATTTCTTCTGCTCAGTTTGCTACTTGGAATCCATGACTGAATTAACATGTGCACTGTGCAGATTATTGGCAGAGTTATGTTCATGGAGTGAAACAAGAAGCAAACCAATTTGACAGTATATATTGCACCTCATATGTCACCGTTTAAGACCGGGCCAGTGCTCAAAACGGGCGGCATACATTCTCTGTTAACACCTCCCTCCTCCCAGGAACGGAAGGGATGGAGAAAAGGGAGGGAGACTTACGGATTTGAAATTAAAACTACTTTAATAAAACAATAATAATGAAAAATAGTATAGTGATATTAATACTAATAGTACTAATAATGGAAATAAAAAGTATACAAAACCGACACTGAGCTTCCCGATGATGGTCAGGGAATCGCAACACACAGGGGCTCGCACCGCTGCTGCAGCAGGGCAGGAACCCGGATGTCCTAGACCAAACTCTGCAGTTGAGAGGAACCGGATTCAGGAATGCACGGGTTGGGGTTGGAGGCAGGACAGGGAGCAGGGTCCCACAGGGATGTTGGCCGTGAAAGAGGAGAGAGCGATCCTCATGATCCCTTAGCTTTATAGTGAGGATGACATGGATGGATGAATATCTCGTTGGTCAGCTTTTGGTCACCTGTCCCATCTGCACTCTTCTGCAGGTATGACCCTTTTACGACTCTTCACTTGTTTTACAAAAGAGGGCCGGCAGTGACCTTGGTTCTCATAGGGATAAATATAAACATGGGCCTCTCTGCATACCAATCCTACCAATACTTCAGAGCAACTATAAACATCGAGCGTTATCAAGCCTGAAAAGCAGACACTGTCTGAAAACAGTGTAGCTGCACTTTTAGAAAGTGCAATTACTTCGAAGAAACTTAACTGAAAGAAAAAAACTGCTGAAAGGACAAATAGTCCCGTTTTAGCCAAACCAGGACACTCATGCAATTCCATTCCTGCCCAGGCTAAGAACGTTCCTATTGATTTTAATAAAGAGAAGTAGACTGCCTGATTGCTAGTGAACTTTTGACAGATCTTAAGAATATTGACTTCTGAACATTAGCTCATTGGTTCAAGCATAGTATCGACAAATGATGACCAAAAAAGAGGGCATGTATGCTATTTCTTAAACCGTTATGCTAACTGCAGTGAATTGGGGCTGCCAATCCAGTTCCTTGCAAAAGAATGTTCACATCAGGGGAATCAACATTGCAAAGCATGTGTCCTCTACTAGACTCAACATACAAGCCAAAAATTAAGCATTTAATTCCCCTGTCTCCCATCTCCAGATCAGGCATAGAATATACGTTAAATAAAACCCAACCAATCGTAGTTGTTACCTTACCCTCAGTGTAGGAAACATCCTCTTTTTCATTCCTCTCAAGGCAGTGCTTTCGAAAAACATTAAATACCTTTTAAAATAAGTCCACACTTAGTGTTTTAAGGAGAGCACAGCTGTAATGTATATAATGTATTGTTTACTTTATAAAATTGTTTTTAGCTCTTCCTATATTTACATCTGTTTCACTTGTATTTAATTGTTATCTAGGCCAATGCAAAGTAAATCTTACAGAACTTATTCACTCTACCTGATAATTTCCAATTAATATTAATGCTTTGGCCTGTAGATCCATAGAAATAAAGGCCAAAAGGGATCTATTAGGTCATTTAAACTGACTGTATGCATATGACTGGTGATGATATTTCAGCTGGTCCTTTTCATAACTGAACAAAAAGATTGCATGTGACTACAGCATATCTTCTTGAAAAGTCTGGATCTAAAGCTATGAAAAGATGAAAAATCCAGTACTTCTTTTGATAGAATATCAGTCTACTTCTTGTTTTGTCAGCTTACTATTAGTAATTAATTTCTTATTTAATCTGAGTTTGCTTGGCTTCACTTCCAATAACTGATTTTTTCTGTGCCTTTTTTCACTTGTTTGTAAAGTCTTTTATAGCAGTCTACTTTCCTTCTCTGGGTATTTATGCATTATAATCACATCATTTTCTCACCCTCCTTTTTAAAAAACCAAATAAGCTAATTTTATCAAGTGTTCCACTGATTTGTATTATTTCAGGCTGTCCAACTACTTGACACTTTTTTAACTCTCTAGAATTGCCCTGCACCTTTTGAAAATATGTGCACTAAAATGATCTCACTATTCTAATTAAGGTCTCAGCAGGCGCATCTATACACTGCATTATAGAAAAGAGGGCCAAGGAATGAGCTTGAACACCAATCATCCACCCTGAGCGCTAATTCCTTTCCTGTCTCTGCTTTCTACTGCTCCAACCAGCTCCCTTCAGGATGAATCTGCTGTAGAGAACGTCCTAAGCATCACAGATGTGAACTACTCAGTCCACCTTGACCCCAGGGTACAGGCATAATCACTGGCCCTCTTTTATTTATCTGCCTCAGACAGAGGCATGAAAACCACAGACAAAAGTCAAAATCTCTAATTCATAGCATCCCAATATTGTTGGCTTTTCTCTCCACAGCTTTATAATGGGAGCTCAAAGTCAGTTTTTTATTTATTATGATTACTAGAAGACCTTTTGAAAGGTACATTAGAAACCTTTCCAAAGTGCAGGCCACAGATTTTAGCTAAACTCTGCATTTGCCATTTTGAAAGAGCTACATTTGTATGTGGCTGTACCAAGGTATGTGTTAATGGACAGGTCACAAATAAGAATCCAAAACTGTCGAATTTCTGTGTTTTGAGCACTAGTTTCTACTCTGGCAGTTGATTCTGCAAAGTTTATCAGTGGGACTTTTGTATTTTCTTTCAAATTATTGATGGAAATGTTTAAAATACTGGTCGTATTATTACTATCAATGAAGTATTTAAAACAGTTCCTTTCAATGATTTTTCCCCACTGACTACAGCTTTATTAAAAGTCAGAATACACATAAAATGTATTTTAGTGGTTTTGGATAATGATGTTTATTTAATCAGCATGCCAGTACTACTAAGTTAATAGTTATACACAGCTCTAACTGTATTCTATGTAGCTATTTCAGTCAAATATGTCCACCTATTGGAACATGAAATAGCAAGACCTAATTTCTATGTCACTATGTGAGGTTGGCACTAATAACTATTTCCCCTCTTTAATGTCTTATTAATTGTTTCAGCAATTAAATATTTTATCCAATAACTGTCCCATGCAGGTATGTCACATGAAAATAGAGCTCATGATCTTCCTCTCCCCTTTGTAGCTGACAATCCTGACCATTAGATGATTGCTATGCTCTTCATCATAGAGTCATTGTCTCCTGCACAGCTTCAGTCCAGTGGGTGGAAAGCATCTATAACATTCCACTTGAAACATAGAAGCAGTTGATTTGATCCCCTCAAGTACTACAGAGAAATGAATCAGTTTCCTGTTCCCTTGATGTGTGTTCTCACCACAGATATTTGCTAAAGCAGCAGAATGCTACTGTTCCTGCTACCAAAAAGGTGATTTTTTTTTTTAAAGAAAATTATGAGCTTTGTGTCATCATCATCTACCTGTGCCTCTTCAGTGTACAAAATTATCTTCCTGCATTGTTATTGAGATATGCAGCAGGTGACATCCAGGGCTTGTCCCTGTGTTTGTTGTTCAGTGGCTCTCTCAAGACAACTTTCCCATTAGCAAGCTGACTTCAGGCTACAACCTTTTCAAGGAGCTAGCTGTGTGAATTTGCTTCCAAAGTGCCTCAGAGGGTGTGCACAAGGAACCATGTTATCATGGCATGTGGGACTCTCTAGGACCATGTCCATAATACTTAGGTATTCCAGAGATAAACTTGAAGACCCACAACCCTGTGCTGGATCTTGGTGAGCCTTTGCAGTTCTGCACTTTTGTAAAAACAGGATACACACAACCAAAGCTATGCTTGGACTAGGAAAAATTCGGTCCTGATAATAGTGTTCTGTATCATCCTGACAAGTCAGCTCCTCCACTAACATGATCTCTTCCAGCCCTTTCAAGTAAAATTAGCTAATTCAGCAAAAGTTCAGTTTTGACAGTACAACTGTTGTTTGTATAATGGAAGCCTCTACTGTCAACCAAAAATCACGTTCTTGATGACAATCACTATGCTGGCAAATGCTTTTATAACAGACACAGGATAAATTGTGTACACTGTGAAGTGCTTTGACAAATGTAAATAGTCTGGGCCTAAATGTCTGTATTACAATTGAAAGAGTATTTGGGCTTGAAAGGCATTTAAACATTTTCAAAAATTTACCTGGTAACTCATGACAGAGTAAACAATGAAAACCTGCTAACATTATATTTTCATTTTAATAACTTGTTAGAATATCCAATTGATTTTTCTCAATTGATTTCCAGCCTTAGCTCAACAGGCACTCCTACTTGGGTAAAAAAGCCAGGGTTTTATTTATCTACTGCCCTGCAGCTCTAAATACTGATTCAGCTGGTGATTTACAACTGTGCAAAATGTAAGTAAAAATGTAGTCACAACACTTGCTGTTTGCACCTGCCTCAACTAGCATAAATAACAGTATCAAATGGTAAGCAATAAAGAATCAGATCCCAAGCATCATGCACTTTCTTTCTGAATGGCAGAATAAACATGTTGAGTCTTGCATGTTGTCCTAAATTTGGGAAATCTATTCATTCTAATTATTCCAAAACTCCCTGGGGTTAAACATCATCAATCCCAGAGAATTTTGTAATTTCACATAACACAGAAATTATTGACTGCTTTTCCCTCAAGGATGTTCTTCTTACCTCTGCTTTTATTACCGTTCGATCCTAGTAATTTAATGGATCTAGCATGTGTTACACATAGAGGAACAGACCTTTAAGACAACACTTACTTTACTGATTCTGCAAAAGTTAAAGAGGAAACAGCATGACATCACATAGACCCAGCAGATAATGTAAACACAAGATCACATCAGACCAACACATTCCCTTTATTACTGGAGAAAGCTATAGGCAAGTGTCTGGGAGACATTAAAGGATAAACACTTTATTAGTGTATAGTGCTATGTATACATTCCATGGCCTTACCACTTTATGATGTGATCAAACAAAATGTCACAAGCAGAGCAGAGATGAGCTAGTTTGGTATTTGGCCAAAAGCACTCCAAGGAGCCCATAGCTACTGCAAGTAGTGATGTTAGCAACTCATGACATGGTATTTTTCTTTGAGCAAGCATCCAAATATAATAAAAGGAATGACTGCTTGCAAATTGTCATCAGTATATGAAGGAAAAATTGGTTTCCGAGAACTTATTCAAAGCAAGAGGCTTATCTTAGCACCAGCTTTGCTAATTATTTTCTGCCTATGTAAATTTTCATGACTTTTCAAGCAGGCATCAGTTCACATTAGTTCTGATCAAACCATTCATGTGCAGTAGGACCAATGAATCAAAATCATGCAAAAACTGAATGGTAATGCTTTTTGGTGAGCTGAATTTATGAAATATTTTGCTGATGCACAGTGGAATCACTTTTTGAAAGTAATAAAATAAAGAAGAGTTGAGTGGCAGGTTACCATATGCAAAGATTTTGATCACATGGAGGAAAAAAGAGCTAATAGGTAGTCTATTCTGATTTCATGTTGCAATATTGGTGACTAATATCAGGTTTTTTCATAATAACATTTTCTTCAGTCAAAAAATTTGTGCTTGATTATCTAGAAATTTAGGGCAAAGGAGGTTGGATTCACTGAAAAATGTCAACAGTCTTTTTTTTCCCTCCAAATTGTATATTTAAAGATACTGATATGATGGTTCCAGTCTTTTGCACAGTTACCAAATAAGCAAAGTATTCAGCCAGTATATGCAAGATCAAGGTTCAGGATCTTTCCTTGCTTCTTCATGTTTGGGCCCACTGTTCAGATCAATGCTTTTATTCCTTCTTTTTGGAACATTCTGCAAAGGGTTATGCTTAATTTCTCCGACGTACAAAATGAAATTGTGTCAATAGCAATTACATGTAGCCTGGAGGAGGAAAATGAGTGTAATGCTTGTCCTGATAGGGGAATATCTAGTCTACAGAGTCACTTGTGAGATCTCACTTAACATCTTGCCATGGAAGTAAATAGGGGAACCTCCACAGAGCAACTCATCCCATCTTAAAGTAGGAATGGAATGCAGTCATCCAACTAGATTTAACTGTGTATGATGAAAATACAGGATACAGTTCACCTACAATTCATTGTCTAAATACGTATGACAACATACGAGCTAGGAACTTAAGTTCCTGTTTAAGTCAAAGGAGATTATAGTTAAATTATAGGAAATGAACCTGTAGTGTAGTTCAGAGCTAATTAAAGTAGACAAATACTTTTATTTTGCCATGTTTTAAAATACATCCACAATATAATAAAATAAGAATAAAAGAAACCATTGTATTCCACCTGAAGTCTGTTAACCGTTATATTTTAGTTAAAAAAAGAGATAAGAAATGTCTCACTTCCAATTGGACTAATTCTTTGATGATAAAACTAAAAATGAATTACTTATCAACCGCTGTTCTTGACAGTCATTTATCTTCCAAGGTCTCCCATTAGCATGATATTTGCACCCATTCACTCAAAAGATTTCTGTATTTCTGTTTCAAGATCTTCAGCTTTGAATCTATTTGCAAAGCTAATTTGGATGAAATTCTTGCAGTTCTTTAATACTTGATTGCTGATTGCTATGGATTCACTTTTCACAATGAACTCCAAAGAATACAGATGAATATAACCCCAACCTTGTAATGATTTTTTTTCTAATTTTCACTTTCTTCTAGAGATTGTGAGCAATGAGACTAATTTGATACAGTCTTTTATATGGTTAGTGGAAGTAAATGACAGCTTGCTAAAGCACTTTATGTTGGTTTCGAGCTGCATTTGAATTAGGATAGTTTGTTTATTAGTTTATTCACTGATATATTAACAAAAAGATGAAAAAAAAGAGCTGAGAGATGAAAGACTGACTTAATTCCATGTTATCTGTCAACTATTTGGAGGATAAATCAGAGCATTCTCATTATATGGTATTTCTTCATGACTATTAAATGAAATAAACAGTCTGTTTGAAAGCAACATTACAGAACAAACCTCAGCAATGATGAACAACACATTGATCTGAGTGAGAACATTTCACCTTATGTTACTTGTGGTTCTGTTAAAGACAATAATAGCTCAGTCTGTTGATATCTCTTAATGTCAGTGCTATCACAAAGAATTTCTTAACATACTTTGATTATATGGTAGCTGAGCAGTCTATCGGTAATAGGTTTAATGGTGCCTTTTGACAGTCTTATGTAACCATCTCATTTGTTCAGGACATATTCCCAAACTAAAGCAATTTATAGAAAGACCTTTCCTCTTTGTTCTAGCTTGTTTGCTTTCATTTAATCACAGTTTCCTTCTCTTCAAATTGCATTTTTTCTGTCTTTACGATGCTTGTCATTTTTATTAATACTCAGGAAACATCTTAACTCTTTTATTCAGTTTCTTCTTACAGATACTGCTTTTGTCATCATGGCACTGAGTACATTCAAAGTTCAGTTTTCTATGTCTTTTAATAACTTGCTTTCTTTCTAATATTAAAATCCTTAGTACTAGTATTCCACAGAATTTAGTTCTCTTCATACACTGTTTTCTATTTGTATTATTTCAGCATAAGTTGTTATTGTAGGGCATAACCTTGTGTATTATGTGATGACACACTAATTCGTTGTTCTTTTTGTGACTTGTTGACAAATCCTATTTTCACTTTATCATAGATGAATGCAAACAGCTTGGCCTTAGTGCTTTAAAAACAAAATCATTACAGGTTGGCAATTTATTTGCTCTGAAAAAATATTCTTTGTTTCACTTTTTTTCTAAAAAGAAAAAAAAACTATTACAGCATTTCAAGTTCAAATGCTCATATAAGTTGTGGTTATTCTTATTTCTTAGTCAGGATACAGGGCACATGTGCATGGTTTCATTTGCTTCTTTGCCGTAGCTTATCTTAGAAGTTTGATTCTTTGCCATATTGGCTTGGCCAATTCTTTTATCTTGTATATTGATTAGTAAGTGCTTTCCAGTTTGTCTTCCTAATTCTATTACTGAAAGACAGAAACTTTTTCCACATGTAGCCAAATAAGCTAGCTAGGAAATTTCAATACTATAGTTAAAAAAAAAAAAAAAAGTTTTAAAAAAATCTAATTACCTATGTTTAAAACTTCTCTTCTGAAACTAGACAGTCAAAATTAAGAGTTTTGATCAAGGCATAGTCAGAGAACACGCTTGTAGTCTCACTGAGAACACTACATGATGAGCGTTCCCAGGATTTGAGAACTGCTTCCTGTTGTTTGTGAACAGAGAAGGACTTGTGGATGATGTGATGGTTGTAGACTGTATTGGTCATAGTGGTCATAAAATGATAGAGTTTTCAATTCTCAGACAAGTAAGGAGAGGGGTCAGCAGAACTGCTACCTTGGACTTCCGGAGGGCAGACTTTGGCCTGTTCAGGAGCCCGGTTGGCAGAGTCCCTTGGGATGCAGTCCTAAAGGAAAAAAGACTCAAGGAAGGCTGGACATTCTTCAAGAACGAAATCTTAAAACCACAGGAGCAGGCCATCCGCATGTGCCAAAAGACGAACTGGCAGGGAAGAAGACCGGCCTGGCTGAACAGAGAGCTTTGACTGGAACTCAGGAAAAAAAAGAGAGTTTATGACCTTTGGAAGAAGGGGCAGGCAGCTCAGGAGGACTGCAAGGATGTCGTGAGGCTATGCAGGGAGAGAATCAGAAGGGCCGAAGCCCAACTAGAACATAATCTGGCTACTGCCATAAAAGACAATAAAAAATGTATAAATACATTAGTAACAAAAGGAGGGCTAAGGAGAGTCTCCGTCCTTTATTGGGGAAACATAGTGACAAAGGATGAGGAAAAGACCGAGGTACTTAATGCCTTCTTTGCCTCAATCTTTAATAGTAAGACCAGTCATTCTCCAGGGACCCAGC